>NC_143021.1:111689041-111841124 GCF_055824585.1 Amblyomma mixtum
TAGTCAAGAGAGCTATTGTTAGCTCGTGCCTGGGATCTTCTCTGACGAAGTCATGCCCGCATGCAATGCACACTAGCTTCCATAATCAGATAAAAAGGCTGCTTTCAGCCGGCTTCCCCTGCGAGGTCATCTCAGCTGTGGCCGAGAACCTTCTTCGGAAGGTAAAAAGGAAACCGCGCCAACAACGAGGAGCGATTACCACGAAGAAAGACTACGGTCGTCCCGTATATACACAAGGTGGCCCACAACATAAAAAAGTGGCGAATAGGCATGGCGTCCCTGTGGTGTTTTCGGCGCCACGCAAGCTCGCCGGGTTGTGCCCAAGGATCAGCGCGGAAGGCGCTCGACGAAGAGCATGCGAGATAAAGCATGCGGCACAATTTGTGAAATGCGCCACGGGCGTTGTGTATCTCATCCCGCTCAAGTGTGGTCGCGTGTATGTGGGCCAGACAGGACGCTGCGTGAATGAACGCGCAGGGGAGCATCAGCGTTCAATTAGGAACAAAGAAGGAGCTAATTTGCCTGCTCATTGCATTGCATGCAACGGTTGTGAGCCACTGCTAAAAAGTATCAGAATTCTGGGCAAGAGCAAGGACAAAGTTTCCCGTGAACTTCTAGAGGCATATCATATCAAGGCAAGAGGTGATAACTGTGTGAGTGACACATCCGTTTCACTGTACAACGCGGAAAGGAATTTTTTGGAGCGTTTCTGATGGTTTGTCGCGCAGGGTTTGATTTGCCTCCTTATCCTCTCCTTCCCCTCTTTGTAGGCACGTGTGCACACTGCCTATAAAGCGGCACTGAATCTAATAAACACCAGTTGATAGTTTGCGCTCTTTCAGTCTCTCTCGTGTGTTTTCCTGTGTGTGTCTTTTGTGCGCAATTCGTACCTACAACAGCACGCCATTAAGCCCGAGTCCTTTTCTGTACAGTGCAGATTTTGTGGCCAGAAGGCAAACTTGTACCATATGGTATGGGCTTGTCAGAAAAACGACAACATTGACATCATAAATCAGCCAACGCGGGAAAGCTGGGAGGCGGCCCTGTCCAGCTCCGACCTCGAGGAACAACGAGCTCTCGTCGCCAGAGCACGGGCAGCGGCTTTTACCAACGGCGTCCCGGACTAGGGACCCGATCAGCCTTCCCTTCAACTAAGGCATTGTGGCTTTAATAAACGTTTTCATCATCATCATCTGAAGCAAAGCAAGTTTGAAAACGGTATAGCTGGCGCGGCAAATAGAGAGATTTCCTCTCGAAACCTTTAAAAGAAAATGCACCTAGAGGACAGCTCACGAGCGCCCACATCTGCTCATGTTTATTATTTAGATTTGTTTTATTCAAACGAAACAGAACAATATCTTAGCAGTTGATGGCCACGTGTATTGGACACCCACGATGAGCATTTACCCCCTTATTAAGTAGGGTATCTCAACTTTCGGACGCACCAGCTTGAGCCAGCAGGGCTGCAAAGTAAAAAAAAAACATTCAATGATTAATCATGATTTGAACAGCGCGAACTACAAGGGACAAGAAAAGAAGGGACACAGGACAGCGCTCGTCCTGTGTCCCTTCTTTTCTTGTCCCTTGTATTGAATGATTAAACTTCACTCGAGCATACCGTTCGTCAGGGCACGTTGAGCTAGAAAACCGAAATCCCTTGTGTGGCACTTTGTGAGGTTATAAACCTTAGCCAGTTCTTTCGAATATTGAAGGCTTTAGAGCAATGCGTGTCTTGAGGGTGTAGTCACATAGTTGCGCTCAGTTAGTGCTAACCAGAGTATTTTCCTTGAGTTCAAGCAGAACGATCCTTACGGGATACATCTGGAGGTGGAAATATTCTCTAGTGTTTTCCCGAAAAAAATTCTACGTATATGCTTACTGAGCGGTCGTTTGTTTGAGGGTATGAAAACCGGTTTGCAAAGGCTTCAGACGGCGTACTTGTCAATCCTTTGTCCTAAAGTAATAATGGCTCTCAGCAGTCAACAAGATGACTGTCCTAGCTAACGCTTCGTGCTGAGATGCAGCTGCTTCAAATAACGTATTAAAGTGGATCGTAATGAGTGGCGCTATTCTGGTGACAAAGCTACCTTACTCAATCAAAAGGGCATGTGTTTCAATCCACTGCAGCCGTAAGCGCAGCAGCAAATGTTAGATTCGAAGCAGTAAAAGCTGGTGTTGCGGTCGGTTCTGTCGAAGGTATAAACGTGCTGAAAGGACTGCAAATGCAACATGGTTGTTTCAGTGCGTCGTAATTTCTTTTTTTAGCTAGGCGCTGGACCTTGATGCAATTGCAATGCCGTCCGCCTTTTTGTCAAGTTATACCGAATTTTGAAACCCAACAAAACGAAACTCTGACATTACGGAGTAATATCCTTTTCCAACGAAATTTTGTGCCAGGAACCAGCCCGTCCTCAAACCTTCTTTCAATATCATCCACGAAGCTAAAGCATGCAGAGCCGTCCGTTTTCTTCACTATCCACGCAGCAGCGACATTGGAATTCGGCTGACCTTTTTGGTTCATTCTATAGGGTTCGTATTGAATAAACCTGCCTGATATGTTTCTCATTTCAGTGAATGCACACAGGAAAATGAATGAGACAAACACCTGCCCGGGCGCCCAGTGCACCGGAAGTTCATCCACCGGAAGCGCTTTGGGCTGCCGGTACCATAAAAAAAAAATGCCGCCACCGTCTGGAAGACGTTGAAATATCGAGCGTTAGCTGTTCGGTAGTGCCATCTATCGTCAATTTTATTTATTGCTGCGCGGTTAGGCTACTTTTTCATATCTTACGGCGAGCGGGCGCCGACCGCCTTGAAGTCGTATATTTCTGACCAATTTGGGCCGAAAAAGACTCTTTAGAGGGTCATTTTTCCTTATCTCAAGGCGGTAGGTGCCCGGTCGCCATGAGGTATGAAATCGTGAGCTGCCGAATGCTGACGGCATGGCCGCCATGTTAAGCCTAACCACAAGTAAATATGAACCTAATTAGACAATACTGGCGTGTAACATGTCCTACTCATCGAGCCCTTTACGAATATCCGTTATATCATGACGTTATCGGTTTCATAAGCAATTAATTATAAGCAATCATAAGCAATTAATTATAAGCATAACCCTAACTGAATATTAACTTCATTAGTTAATTTGAGGTGTCTAACCTGTTCTACAAATAGAGGATTCCAAATATCCGATTCGTTGTTTGATGCCTCATTAATTACTGAGTTAAAAGCGATTAAACATAGTCGTGCGACTAGTTAATTATGACGTCACAAAACCAGTAACGTTACCTAATGACGTTACGATATACTAATGACGTCATCAATCAATCATCAATTGAGTTGCTATATCGATTTACTATGAGGGCCGCCATCTTAAATTCCTTGGACAGAAAATTTCACGCCAAAGGAGGTGGCAGCAGACCCCAAGAAAGCGAGAAACGTGATGAATAGGATTTTCTTTTCTTCAAATTTAAGCAGCGCTAGTAAGCGAACTTACTAACTGATTAATAGGAGCTAACGCTTTTTAAAGAGTCATTAAAGGATGTCTATCGGGAAAGGATGTCTTGCAGAATAGAAATTTTCATGGAGTTCATCCTGCATATCTTTTTTATTTGCGCTCTACTTCTTGACGTAGCCCCATCAAAAGAAAACACGGCGGTGTTCCATGCTCGGACGGCACTGGCTTGAGACGTATACTGGAAAGACAATTTCCGGCACGTGTGCAACCGTCTGCGGTTGCTTTCCAAACTGGATAAACTCGCCCCTCGAAAGAATGTGTCCTTCGTCTGCCTCCTGTTGTGCTAAAGTGTGATGATTCCGAAATCTTCTCTTAGGATCCGCGGAATAAGGCTGCTAAGCCACACATGCGAAGATGCCTTCGCATGAGTTCACCTCTTAAAATCACACGCTTACCAGTTGCTGAATGCTAACCGCAGTGCGCGCTGCCGCACACAGGGAGAGAGAGAACCCGCAAGGCAGGCAGTGCAACGCCGTCCTCGTGATCTGCTCCCCAGTTACTTTCACAGCTCCAGCGGCTGACAGGAGCTCCCCTGCCTGCGTTCCGAGCGCCAGCGGCGTCTCTCCGTAGTGTCCGCGCTCATGTGACCGCCCCTTACGCTTGGCTGTGCCCCGCGCCTCACACTAAAGGCGGGGGTTCGAAAAAAGACCCAGCCGAAAGCATACGAGCGCCCCTCATGGCAACACCCTGCAATGGCTTGGCGCCTGAACACTACAGTTCGGCGAAGTTATGATAAAGCCACCAGCGGCGACTTCCAACAGCAGTCGGCTGGCTGGGGTGGCACGGATGAGGCCTAGCTGAAGTACCACGCTCTGAATGCGGGAGATTAGAACTGAAAACGTGTGGCGATTCAAATAGGTAGCTAAAGACCTGGGTGCGCTGCCCGCAAACACACTGCACGACAAGGTGCTAAAGCCAGAGCCGAGCACTTTCTCAGACAACTGGGCACTCGTTGTCGCCCTCAAAAAACAAGGAACAAAAATTGGCTGTGGTTTAGCTCTGGTTAAACCTGGAGGGTTGCGAAAGCAACATCTGCGCGTAGCCACTTATTGTTGCGTGAGCTACGCTGCGCACAGTCTCGCCGTTTGGCGCGATCTTGCACGACCATACTGCGCATGCTCGAGGAGCAAGTGACGTCACTGCGCACAGCTGGCGTGCCTCGCCGCGCGCGCTCGACTTCCTTTCCTTAAAATGATCGGAGTGTAAAACGTCGTCATCGCCAACGCAAATGAGCACAACGAACGCCAACGGCCTATGGCTTCAGCGCCGCGTCTCTGGTACAACGTTGTCAATGCCAACACATGCAGCGCACACCTGTCACTACCGCCACTCAGCTTAAAGCATGGCTGAGGTGTCCACTGTTCCAAGAGGGAAGTTGGGCGCCTTCCCTCTGGTCCAGATGTCCACCGAGATGTGGACACCTCGCCCTCAACTCACGCCATGTATATCTTGGCATAGCAGAGCTAAGCCACTGCCAATTATATAAATACACCACAAACCACGCAGGTGGCGATGCGCAATCGCTACTGCACATCAGAGAGGGGGAGAGAGAGAGAGGGCGGCGGCCGCGGTCATCACCACCTAGACTTACGCCAACTGTGCGCCATGTGACGTCACCCGCTCCTCGCGCATGCGCTGCTTGGCCTTTCCAGAGCTCTGCAAAATGGCTGGGCGACTAGCGTAGTGTTGCTTTCGCAACAAAAAAAGGAGTTCAAAGCAAATGAAGCAAAAGCAAAAGTGCACCGTGGAATAAGTTATGCTTCGTACTTGTATTGCCACGGGCACCAATTTGTTTTATGGGTTCCCTTTTTAGAAATTAGGCACATTGTTCAAAAAACCGGCAAGGGAAGATTTTTCTTGTTAACCCTGAGAAGGCAATGGCTGTGGTGGTTTGCTTGTGCTTGAAGACAAAACGTCAAGATTGCCTTTGCCGCCTAAAAAGTCACCCATTACCTATATCTACAATGTCACGCCAGTGAAAGATATATTTGTTCTTATTTCTTAGAATATAAAAATAAGACTCTACTAATGAATATATGAACATGTGCGAGTATGCTGAACGGAGTACATTTAATGGCGACGAAATCGAGCTTTCAGAAGTGCGATCACCAAGCATGTGCCCAGTGAGGTGCGCAAAGTCTCTGAATATATCCAAACCAATGCTGATTACAATTCGTTGCATGCAGCAGAGCGGGGCATGCCGTTGGTGCTCTCCACCAACTACTACAGGCGTGGAAAATACCGACAGAGCAACAAGGTGGAGTTTGAGCTAAAAGAACAAATTATACACACCAGCATCCACTGATAGAAGATCGGCCTGAAGGAGCAAGCGTCCTGCGTTTAGAAAGAAAGCTGTAAAAATGTTGCGATTCTCGCGGACCCTAACTCGGCATCATCCTGCTCTATTTTCGCCAGCGCACTCGACTACCATTTCTAGCTTGCTTGGAGGGGTGGGGCAGGTGGAGTCCATGACTGCAATTTTCGCCAGAGATTATATCAGAAACGTGATTCGAACAACGTCATTGCTGTGGCCCACCAAGGAAAAATTATTCGTCGTGGCTAAGTAAGTGTAAGGAGCACTTTATTCGTGGAGTATGCTATACATCTTTTTTTCTATGAGTCACTTTTAGACGGATTTACCTTCGAAAACTAAACTAGGCAACAGTTTTTGCAAATAGGACGTTGGCATTCGTTTCAGTGAACATTCAAACCGGGTGTTTGTAGGACATGTTGTCAGTACGTCTAGAAGGACATTAAAACTGATGTCCATTTCTCTGCAGCGGGTTTAATAGGCAGTGGGTTTGGATCGCTGGCTTTTGTGCGGAGCTACTAGAGAGAGCGAATACATTTCTAAATTGACCCTTCAATATGATTAATAGCATAAACAAACAAACAAACAAACAAATAAACAAACAAACAAACAATTGCAGGAATGCAGGCACTCTAAAATTTTTTCGGACACTTGCGCTTGATGCTAAACTTTGTGAAGGGCTTGGAATCATTTTTGCTAGCGCTTAGGGAACACACGAGGCAAAGAACACAAATACACAGGACAGACGCTAGTCTTCAACTGCCGTCTGTTCGAAAAACAATCAATATAAGACATCTAAAAAATTCTGACACTCACACAAGCGCAGTAGAAACGTCACGCTTCACGAACAACATTTCATTTTTTGATAGATTTACAGACGGGGTGCTGACGGATTTCGAACCTTCTTTATCAATGCACATAGCTTCGAAAATTTCACGTTCCGGTTGCGTTTTTATTGTACCTAAAATGCTTGTTTCTTGAAAGATTGGTGTGCGAGGTACAGGGTCAGGGTCGCCAGGGCACCGTTCGATAAAACAGCGTTTGCAGTGAGAAGCGAGATTCCCCCCCGTCGATATGGATTCCGTTGCCAAGCGGTACTCTCTCAGCCGTTCATTTATGCATCGTCCTGATTGCCCAATATAAGCCTCGCCACAAGTGAGCGGGATTTTATAGACAACACCAATTTTGCATTTTACGAACTTCTTTTGGTGGTTCGTAGCGCACATTGGATTCCTAACCTCGCCGTTCACGAGCGGGCAAAAGCACACAAGTTTCTTCGGGGCACTCAATACAAGATTGACGCCACACTTCTTCGCCACCTTTATTAGACGGTGCGAAATATTGTGCACCTACGGCATAGCCACAAGTTGAGTCCATCGTTGGGGATCTTCACGGTTTTGTTGCTTCCCAGTTCTCACTTTTTTCAGCAGCTTTTCCGCAACAGATGTCAGAGTTTCCTCTGAAAACCCGGCGTTCTCTAAGCGAAGCTTTTGCGGTGTCACACTTTCGGTGATACAATGCTCGCACGACTTATGGAGAGCAGCGCGGAAGGTATTCATAGCAATACCCCTTTTCACAAGTTTCTTAACTAGCCCAGGTTTCCGCCTTAATTTGCAAATGGCATCCCGATGTTGCTCCTCCACGAATGGCAAGCGCGTCCTGTGACACCGAATTTACATAGAAGTGATTACTGCTTATTTCTGCTGACGGGGCCCTGAATTTTCTGGAAACCGTTGAAACCTGCTTAGACTACGAAGTTTCGAGTCCACGTTAGTTGCGAGCCTACGGGAGCGCTATGCCTAAAATGACGTCACACAACGCTATAGTAGCAGTGCGAAGCTCTCCCCACTGAGGCAGACAGAAACGACTATCAGGGATACTCTGCCCACGTTGTTGTTTGTTCGAATTCCGCTGGGCGTCAACTTCGATGCAAGCTTCTCCGCAATAAATAGGCCATGTCTGACGTCAGGAAGGGAGACTTTGTGCACGCAAATCATTTCTGCAAAAATCTTTCGGAGACAGCGCCTGTGTTTAGGTAATACTGCACAGTGAAAACGTGGGACGGAAAATTTTGTCTCTGCACCAGGCTGCCTCCGAAAGGTGCCTTTTTGTCTTGCCTTTATCCGTTTTCTCACTTTTATATGCTGCTCCCGAGGCAGTGCAGTGCAGTGCAGTCTTACCTGTAGCCGCTTGCTGCCGAGCATCCAGACTCCAACGTACAGCGCCTGCGACGTAAAAGGCACGGGGCTAAAGAAAAGCGCTTGTATCGTCTTTGTCAAAAGTAACCAGGCTGCACGGTTTGCTTAAAGCTTGTATAGTGGAGCCCTTGTGGCTTTCCTAACGAGCAAAAGGTGTTGGAAGGTAAGAAGACCCCCAGTCCTTCCATTTAAAGACCATTTCAACTTCACGGAAGCTGTAAGGGCTCCACTGTACGAGCTAGACGCAAACCATGATGCCTGGTTACTTTTGACAAACACTGTGCGTGCTACGTGGGCCTAAGACAACAGGCGGCAATATGGACGCAGTCTGTCCAAACCATGCGCGCTTTTATGAAACAAGGATTCTAATTGAACTTTCTTTCCCGAGCAGTGTGCTTCCTTTATTGTCCTCATCACTCTATTCCCAAACGAGAACGAGTTATAGTGTGCAAATTCCGTGGGCCCATCATCTTGCTTGCGAAGAATTGGAATCACGCATGCCAATGTTTACATTGTTTACAATTCTGCGCCATTGCGAACTCTGGCTGCGGAGAAAGCTTCGCAAAACATTCATCTAGAGTGAGTCCAACAGGCAACGCATTTCTGACTGCGAAGATTTTCGAAGGGGCCTGCCCCTGCCTCTGTCGGGTCATCCAGCTTGGCAAAATGACATGTACAAAGTATTGCGGCGTGGCATGCGTTCAGTCACCAGTGACGGCAACCAGATTATCTGAAGTGGTAGTTTCCATACCCGCCATCGGACAACTTTAGTTTGAATCGTCATTCCTCTGTTAACCCCCAGCGTTTGCTCTTCAACCTTTTCGGCCTCAAGGCCCTCAAGTTTCCCACACAGCCCTTCTTCTTTGAATAAATTACCTCGCTCGGCGATACCCGGAAATTCAGCGCTTCGCCTGGGACGATCGCTGCATCAGAAAGGTAGTCGGACAGCGAGGCTGACTGACACTGTTCTACGATAACAGCAAGCGTCGTCCTGCTGTTGCCTTCTGCGCATGTTGTCCTCTTTTTGTGTACCTCGCGATAATGTCGAGCGCTTGTGATAGCTTGGTGACTAGCACGCACGCATCTCTTTCACATGGCTCATGCAATCGTTTTGAACACCGTGGTTTTTGCGAATTGCAACACAGTCGCATATATTTTCGTCGTGTTCGCGCACCCTGCTAGCATCCACAGCCACCTAGCGAGTTCTGAGAGCAACGAATGCCTGCCCAGAGTACGGCAGACATCACGAGTCCCAAGGGCAGCTTACGAAACGAGTGCTGTTGGGGATAGCAGGCAGGGAAGTAGGTGCAGTTATTTCCGATGTTTCGAAGAAAAAGAAGTCCTAAACTGCAATCAGTGGACAAATTCGGTAATTTGTGCAGAAAAAACATTTAAAAAATCGCCTCCCGATTTTTTGCATACAGCCACCGCGAACACTCATCTCCCTGCTTCCTATATGCGCCGCACTTGCTGCTCCGAAATTCGCTGGACCGAATTTCGCCCACGCGCTTGGATCCCTCTGGTGCCTGCTGTTTGAAAAGAACTTTGAAGTTCTGTGCTGGAGAGAGAGCTAATGAAGAATTTTTGTATACCTTTAACGCGACAGCGTGAAATACCCGTTACACAGAAAATCCGGCTTCGGCGCTGTAGGCGTTGTCAACGAAAAATCGGGTGGCGTAGGGTGGCCACCCGCCGGAGAAGCAACCTGAGTGGGCCACCTAGCTCACGTGACCTTGTGGCGCCATAAAAAAAACATGCCTACCGGATTGTGAGCAGTAATTTGAAGCATGAGCAAGAGAGGAGATTGCCAGAATTAAGATAATAGCTTTCAAAAAGGGCAGACAGCTCAGTGAAGAGACGTCACAAGCCCTTTTCGGCAACAACGAAACAAGCACTGGGAAATACGCTCGACTTCGTTACAAAAAATCGTATTCTACTTATACTGGAGGAAAAATCGGCGCCTTTTTCATCGTCCTTTGGAATGTGTTTCGTGAAAACACGAACAAGAAGGCCATCAGTAAGAAGTTCCAATTCGTAAAGAAGTTAAACCTTGTTAAAAATGGAACGACTTCAATCAAAGCAAGGTTTTCAAATTGTGCGAAGTTTAGGGACTGGCGCAGGTAGCCTAAGAGATAAACTAGTGCATAGGAAACTCATTTCAAATATTTATTTAATGACAAAGGCGCACAAAGTAGATATACCGTCAAAGACGAAAAATACTTATTGGGGAGCAAGGTCAGCTGTTTCTTCAAGAGCAGCAAAATAAGCAAAAAAAGAGTGGATATTGAACAGATAGAAGATTGCCGGCATGCAGCTTATCGCGTATATGTGTTATTTTCTGATACTTTCTTTTCTTATGGTGCTTTTTGTATCTGTATTACTTTGTATCGCCCCTCTTGCAAGGGCCCCGAAGGGCCTGCAGTATTCTGTAAATAAATAAATAAATAAAGAAATAAAGAAATAAATAAACATATAAATAAATATTTTTCCTACCGTAAATACTAGATATACCGCGGGTTGTCTGGAGACAAAGTCAAAATATTGGTTACATGGGTTGCAGGGATGCGCCCCGCTATCCCATCTGGTTTGCGTTCCCGTGATGCACTCTCCCTGGTTAGTTACTTGCACTAACAAAAGGGAAGGCGCCAGCGTCGCAGCAATACGAGCGCCATGGACGGCGTCATTGCTGCGCGCGCAGCGGAGGCGACTCTCTCTTGGGCTGGGAAACTGGACGCGTGCTGACGTTTCGGCGGGGCCTCCGCTCTTCGCCAGCGGGGCGGAAAACTTTCTCCCACATCTCGTCCCGTCCGGCCGTGGAGTATCTCCTTTACCCTTGCGTGGGCGAACATTCGGTCGTAACGTGGCTGGTGAGTCGGTCCACCTCGAGACGCACCAACAGAAGCGATTTTTCGCAAATTGCATATAATTCCTATTCCGCAGCAATACAAACAAACATTGTTAAGGCGCTACAGGACTACAGCCATAAATACAGCTATTTTCTTCAAGGAACTGTACAGGCTTGAACGCAAGTCTCACAATCACAAAATCATCTCATCATTCCGTAAACCCGAACAAATTGCGGACGGCAGAGCATTAGTTACACCTGGCCTCTTCTTCTAAACACAATTGATTAGTTAAGTGTGCAGATAACGCTATTTTTTTTACCTCACTGAAAGTGTGCATTTCTGTAAAAATGTTTTCTACACTGCGTGTTTTTTCTTCTTTGCCGCAATTGTACGTCCCCTTTTTTACAGTCTTTAGTTAAACATGATATTGCTACGTATCATTGTAGTGCCCGTTCGTTCGCGCTCAAGGCCGCAGGAAAGGGGGGTTATCATTTTTGTTTCTGACGCGAGAAGCGACCGGACAAATCTCGATTGATCACAGCCATGAAGAGCTGCCTCTACGTTTTTCTAGATTACTGTAGATGATCTTGACCTGTTATCTCGAAGTATCCTTGTTGGCTTTAAATTGAGCGATGCCGCGAGCGGCGGACATTCGTAGTTCGACGACTGACAAGCACGTTTGTTGCTTACGCCGCCGCCGAGTGATTCAGTTCTATTGCGGGCGCAAGACAGCCCAAATAAAGAGCTTCGTTTCCAAGTCATGTTGGTGTATTCCTGACCGCTGGACTGCCGTCACTACAACGTGGCATCTGGTGGAGGTGCTGGGTTAGCCGGGTTCGCCGCACATTCGATACCGATGAGAAGCAATCGCTGTACCTTTGAAGAAGACTGCGTATTTGGTCTTGCCTGCTCCGGGGTAATGCTGGGTTGATATCAAACGTGGGTTGCTGGCCTCGGTCAGATGGTTCTACGGGTTGGTCGGGGAGGGAAAATATGTCTCTGATGTCTGCCAGCTCGTCTGTGACCGCATTGTCACAGACGAACACGCCCGACCACTGCGACAGAGCCCCTACCGCGTATCGCGCTAGAACGCCAAGCTATCCGCACGCAAGTTGAGGAAATGCTTCGTGACGACGTCATCCACCCATCGAGGAGCCCCTGGGAAGCACCGGTCGTCCTAGTGAAAAAGAAAGACGGCACCCTTCGCTTTTGCGTCGATTACCGCCGCCTGAATAGCATTACGAAGAAGGATGTCTACCCCCTCCCCCGCATCGACGACACATTGGATCGGCTATGCAACACTAAGTACTTCTCATCGATGGACCTGAAGAACGGCTACTGGCAAATTGAAGTCGACGAAAGAGATCGCGAGAGGACTGTTTTAAACACGCCAGACGGACTCATCGAGTTCAAGGTGATGCCATTCGGCCTCTGCTCTGCCCCAGCGACGTTCCGGCGAGTAATGGATACGGTGCTCGCAGGCTTGAAGTGGCAGATTTGTCTAGTCTACCTAGATGACGTTGTTGTCTTCTCCTCAAGCTTTGAAGACCATCTAAGAAGGCTTCGGACAGTGCTGGAAACAATCAAGTCTTCAGGACTAACACTGAAACCAGAGAAGTGCCACTTCGCGTACGAGGAGCTGCTGTTCCTTGGTCACGTCGTAAGCAAGGATGGAGTTCGCCCAGACCCTCAGAAGACGGCTTCGATCGCAGAGTTTCCACAGCCTAATGACAAGAAAGCTATACGCAGATTCCTTGGATTGTGCGCTTATTACCAGTGATTCGTCAAGAACCTTTCGCGCATCGCTGAACCTTTGACGAAACTTGCCAAGGCTGACGTGCCATTTAAATGGGAAATTCAATTCAATTCAATACAGTTTTATTTCCCAGAAGGTTCTGGTCGGCTGCCTGGGCTAAAAGCTGTGCGTAAACAGCTTGACAAGGCCCAGCCAGCCGTTACAAGGCATAACAGCACACATTAAAAGAATATCCATAGACATCGAGAAGCAAATAGTTGATACATGTTAAAACGAAACAAAAGAGTATCATGGATTCAAGTAAATGCAGTGAACATATAGTTATATTAAAAGGACACCAAACACATCAATTCGGCAAGTATCACTAACTGCAAGGAAATATGCATACAATCAACTCAATAAATGACAGCAAATCTTACATAATTTATTAACGCTTTAAACGAGAAATTTGTAAAACAAACTGAGGAAAATTGGAAAGAAATTTTCAGCTAAGAGAAAGAATATCAGGTTACATCATTACAAAGTAATGACGTAGTGTAGCTTTGGTAGATTTATTCGTGTCTTTGTATTTGTTGAGAATTGTGGGGAGATTGTATTCGAGTGCCTGCAGCCTGTAGTCTGTTCGAATAAAAGGTACTAGCCATTTGTCTGTGTTGCGTGTGTTTACTGGATGGCTATTTTCTTTTAGCAGTGTGGTACCTTCTACCATTGATCTGAAGCTGGAAGGGAAATAATATGACAACAGAATTCGCAATTCGTACATATTTTGAATCCTTACATTATATGCCTGGAGAGCTTGTCGAGTATGACCTAAGTAATCAAGATTCGCAATATGACGAATGGCTTTCTTTTGGAGCAGTGAAATTTTCTCTATGTTTGTTTTAGTAGTTGTGAGCCAAACTAAGGAACAGTAATTGATGCGTGAGGCAAATAGCGTATTATATATTTGAAGTTTTATTTTACAAGGAAAAAAAGAGCGGCAGCGACAGATTGCGCCTGTCACTTACGAGAGACTATTAGTTAACTTTTGAACGTGTGAATCCCAAGTAAGGTTAGAAGAAAATGTTTCCCCAAGTATGGTGTGTTCATGGTTTGTTTGGTTTGGTTTAGGGGTTTAACGTCCCAAAGCGACTCAGGCTACGAGAGATGCCGTAGTGTTCATGAACGATTTTAATGACAGCCTTGTTTTTTGGTCGAAATACCAACCCTTTTAATTTTGTAGGATTGATCTTGACCACACCACTGATGAAGGGTATCAAGTAATTGGTTACATTTGATCATTAGTTTAGTTACATCTACACCAGAGAGTAGTAATGTGCAGTCATCAGCATATATAATGAATTTTAAGGTCTTATCAATGTTTACAATACTGTTGATATACACATTGAATAATAAAGGGCCTAGCACACTTCCTTGCGGTACACCTCTGATGAGTGGTAAAAAGGACGATTGATGGTTGGCAAGATATACGCATTGCTGCCTATTTGGTAAGTAGGACTGTAATAAGGATAGAGGCTCACCTCTGATACCGTAAACTGAAAGCTTATGAGTTAGAATATCATGGTCCAGAGAATCGAAAGCTTCACTGAAATCGATGAAAAGGATGGCAGTTATTAGTTTGTTTTCAAAATTTTTCACTATGTATTCCATAAGTTCTAACAATGCTAATTCAGTAGAGCGTCCTTTTCTGAAGCCAAACTGAGCATTAGAAATTCGGTGGAACTTTTCAAAGAATTTGTTAAAGCGGTCATAGAATATCTTTTCAAATCCTTTTGCAAATGTAGGTATTATAGATATTGGGCGGTAATTTTTTGGCATGTTTTTATCCCCTCCTTTGTATACAACTGACACCCGAGACTTCATCTCATTTGGAAATTCCCCAGATTCAAGAGAAAGATTGAATATATACGTGAGTACTGGTGTTAGGTATTCTATAACATAATTGATAGCCTTAATTTGGAGGTTATCAATATCAAGGGCTTTGCTGTTTGTTAGTGACATAAACGTTCTATAAACTTCTGCTTCATCTGTTGGTGATAGAAATATACTTTCGGCGCCTGAACAACTTAAATCTTCGTTTATTTGGGAATTTTTGTGTTGTAGTGCAGTTCCAATGAAGTGCTTATTGAAGAAGTCTGCAAGACCTCGACCGGTAATTATGTTGTCTTCGTGAGTTATCTGATCAGGTAATACATCCTTCCTGTCCCTACCCAGAGCATTATTGATTACTTTCCAGGCTGCGGCCGGCTGTTGTTTACTAATACTTGCAAAGAGATTTTCAAAGTAAGCAACCTTTGCCCGCCGAAGCTCAGAATTCAGTTTGTTTCTGACCACTTTGACATTTTTCAAAGCATCAGGATTTCGCGTTATTAGAAAAGTGTGAAAAAGTGTATTTTTTCTCTGTATAGTCTTCAAGTGGTCGGTTGTTACCCACGGCTTTCTTATCTTCTTTGATGGAGTAAAAGTCTCGATAGGAAAGTGTTTGGAATAGACTGTGGAAAATATCTCGAGAAATTGTACATATGCATCGTTTACATTTAACTTGTCATACACAGAAGACCAGTCTTGGAAGCTAATGTCTATTTCGAAAGCCTCTAAAGCACACTGAGGCATATATTGGATGGTTATTTGTTCAGAACGTTTTTTAGGTTTTGGTAATGAGTCATAGAACATAAAATGGGACAGTGATCACTAACATCCGATGCTATAGCACCAGCACTAAAAAGAGAAGTTTCTGAGTTTGTTATAAACAAATCTAAAGCAGATGAAGTAGACACAGTAACACGAGTCGGTGTATTGATGACAATTATGAATCCCAACGACTGAAGTTGGGTAGTAAAATCAAAATTTCACCAGCGCTGCGACTAGGAACAAGAACAGAGAAGGAAGACAAGGACAAGCGCTTCTCTTGTCCTTTCTTCTCTGTTCTTGTTTCTAGTCGCAGCGCTGGTGAAATTTTGAAGATGTACCAACTAGCTCAAACCACCATTTTGCTGTAGTAAAATCAATGACAGTTGAAGTATTATCGAAGTCACCTCCGCATGTTAGCTGAAAATTATTGCTTCGAACATAATCTAGAAGGTCAAAATATTTCATAAAAGATTTCATGTTTCCCTTCGGTGGGCGATACATGACCGTGATAACCTCTAGCCCAGCCTTCACAGTCAAACATTCATAAGCATTGGTAATTTCACAAAATTCAGGCAGTAATTCACAATCTTTACATCTTTGGACATGGAGCGCAACCCCACCACCTCGTCTACCATTGCGATTGTTAAAGAAACTGTCATACCCATCAAGATGGAGCATGTCACAGCCATCACAGTACCAGGTCTCAGAGGTGGCAACGCCGCAAGTGGAAGCTTTCAACGAGCTGAAGCACCGCTTACAGTCCCCTCTTGTGCTCGGGCACTTTGACGAAAACGCCGAAACCGAAATTCATACCGTTGCAAGCAGTGTGGGCTTAGGAGCGGTCCTCGTTCAGAAAAATGGCAGACAGGAGAAAGTTACTGCGTACGCTAGCCGTTCACTGTCGAAAGCTGAAGCCAACTATTCGACGATTGAGAAAGAATGTCGCGCCATTATTTGGGCCACTTCCAAATTTCGCCCCTACCTATACGGACGACCAATCAAGGTTGTGAGCGATCACCATGCTCCGTGCTGGCTGGCCAATTTGAAGGATCCCTCCGGCCGCCTTGCTCGTTGGAGCCTGCGCCTTCAAGAATTCGATATAACTGTAGTCTACAAATCTGGCCGCAAGCATTCCGATGCAGACTGTTCATCGCGAGCCCCCGTAGACACAGCACCGGAAGAGGAAGACGACGACGCTTTCCTAGGACCGGTAAGCGCCAGCAGTTTCGCGCAGCAGCAGCGCTCGGATCCTGACTTGCAAAGCCTAGTTGATTATTTCAAAGGCAAGACCGCATCGCCTCCCCGAGGGTTCAAGCGCCAACTGTCGTCCTTCGTCTTTCAGAATAATGTCCTCCTCAGACAAAAAATTATGTCATGATGATGAGCCGACTGCAGGGCATCACGGCATTGCTCGCACGTTGCACCGCATCCAGGAGAACTACTATTGGCCGCGGCTAGCTGCCGACAATCGTAAATTTCACAGCGCAGATCAACCTCAAAAAATTTTGGAAGGTCTACAAAGAAGTCACCAATATGACACCTGAATTCACTTCTCTCTCGGAGTTTTTTTGTTTGTTTATTTCTCCTTCGGGCAACATACAGGTATTGCCCACGAGTCAAGACAAAAGGAGATGCTGAACCTCCTGACTGGGTCTTGTCCTCGCCTGGGTACAGCAGCAGGAGCGGTATTGCAATATACAACAAAAAAGGCTATCTTTTCCGTCATTTACACCACAAATGCACCATAAACAGTTCTTGTACATATATACAGATAAAAAAAATAATAGGCTCTAAATCATATGTAAAATTGATGCAGAAATGCAATACAGAAGGCTTGTTCTAACCGTAAACATAACAGTACATCAAAAGGAAACAGAAGTAAGCATTTTGTCGTCTAGGACACAACGTTATACAAAAAGGAACACGCAGGGTGAAACGTTGTCTGGTGTTGAGCTTTGTGAAAGATTTAATAGACATTTTTTGACAATTGCGATGACCAGATGCGGGATAGATCAGATTTAGATCCAATCACTTACATTAATACTTGTATTCAAGGCACGCTTTTTTTACACCCTACCGATGAAGGCGAGATCAAACGAGTTATTGATTCTTTAAAAAGCAGTAGTGCTCCAGGTCCTGGTGATATTAAGCCACTGCCAATCAAGTCAGTAGCCTCAACTCTAGCCTCCCCGCTTGCACATACACTTTAGCCAAGGGTTAACAAACAAAATATTTGAGGTAGGCCAGAGAAGCCACTCACAAGCGTCTACCAACCGGCTTGCGCATCATAGGCAATTTTTTTGTTTTGCAATTAATTAATTAAGAATTGAGATAATTTTTCGAAACGCGTAAATATTGACTTTACACAGCAAAGGTGCACAGTAAAGTTGTAGAGCACCTCCAGAAACCCCCATTCCATTTATTTGCGCTAAAGAAGACCTCACGGGTATCTTTTTGCTGAGCTCCAAAGAAAGCCCGCGAAATACAAAAAAAAATCACGTGACTAGCGCATTCGCGTGCCACGATTGTGCTGCGCTCAACCGTGGCTTGAGTGAACGAAATCAGCTGCTGGCAAGGCGCGACGACCTCAATGCGCCGGAAATATTAATAAACTTTCACATATACAGAAAAGTGCAATCCGCATAATTGGAAAAGTGCCTCCTTACTCACACACAGCCGAATTGTTTAATACGTTTAACATCATCCGCATACAGTGTCTATTCCCCTATAGACTGATCCGCTATTACAAATCAGAAAAAATCAAACACAATAATTCATTAGCTGAACTAGCCAGGCTCCCAGTGAATGATCCTGTGTATTGTACGCGAAAACCGGAGAGATGGAAAGTTGACGTTTGCCGCACCAATTACGGAAAACAAATTCTGAAGTTTTGCTTGCCATCTCTCCTTAACAAATTTTCCGGAGAAGATGGCACAGACGTCACTGACAAATCTTTCAGGGATTTGCGTAATATATTTTTGCACAACTACATAGAGTAATATTGTTAGTTTCCTTGTCTATGCTATATAGCAGCAGCAGTTGTGGCCTCGGCAACACGCTAAATAGTTTCCTGCTTTGTACAGGTGTACAGCTGATCTACCAAGCCATCACTTGTCCCGCACCCTTGGTCTGGCCTGAGCACGGTTACTGCCAACATCGCTTGACAGCTAAACTTCTCGGGCGCCACAAGCTACTCACCGGATACGCCTTCTACCGTTTCTGCGCCTGCGTGGAAACTGACCATAAAATCCACTGCCGCCGGACCCCCAGCATCATAGCAGCAGCAGTTGTGGCCTCGGCAACACGCTAAAAAGTTTCCTGCTTTGTACAGGTTGGTACAACTGTTTTTCGAGCAGTTTATTTCAGTTTTTGGTTTTGTACCACGACTGCTGCTGCTGCTGCTTTTACTGTAGTTCATTTTGTATCGCGCTGCTTGTTTGCTTCTGCACCGTTGTGTCTTTGCCTTTCCGTTTTTTCTTGGCTACACGTAACCATTTCTTGCCATGAAGGATGATATGAAAGCCGAACTAGCAAAGATTAAAGAGGAAATCAGACAGGAAGTTAAGGTTTTCCGCGAGTCGATGGAAAGAGACTTGCGTAGCGAAATCCGTGATCTTCAGAGAGCACAAAAAAATATGACCCAAAGCCTTGACTTCGCCCATGGAACAATAGATGAGTTAAAACAAAAACTGGATGATGAAGTTGCCAAAAACCGACAGAAAGCTGCTGAAAATGAGGCACTTCAAGCGAGGCTCACGTTGATGGAGGCCAAATTGAAAGATCTTGAAAACCGGCAAACCCACTCTGAACAGTACTCAAGAAAAAACAACCTCGAGATACAGGGTGTGGCTAAAAGTGAAGATGAATCGGTCACTGATATTCTCGCGAAGATTGGTGATGCTGTAAAAGAACCAATTACTGAGAATGACATTGAGGCTTGCCACCGTGTGCCGACACGAAACCCTGATAAAGCAAACATCATCGTCCAGTTCCGGTCACGCGCTAAACGCGACAACGTCCTCGGAAAAGCAAAAAAGACTCGTTTCACAAACAGCACCATCGGCCTGAACACTTCAGATCCTATCTACATCAATGAACACCTATGCCCAGTACTTAAGAAGCTTCTAGCGCTGACTGTCAAGAAAAAGTATGAAAACAGATGGAAATCCGTCTGGACCAGCAACGGAAAGATCTTTGCAAAACAAGCCGATGGCATGCCGGCTGTGCAGATCCTTACTGAACTTGACATTGACAAAACCTTTTCCGCCCAGGCTATGGTTGCGTCGTCATCCACTGATAATGAGTAGTGTGTGCAGGCTTAGTTGCTTGTACAAACGGAAAAAAAAGAAGCCAAAATGGATTATCGCGAACTGGTCTTACCATCAAATCTCAAACTTCAGCATCGTTTTTGTGAATCGGTCTTGCATATTAACGCACGTTCGGCTAAACATAAAGAAGATGATATCATCCTTCTTTTGCAACAATTTTCTTTTAAGTTTGATGTGATAATGATGTCAAACAATTGTTCAAACAATTGCCCTGTGTTGGAAATAGATGGGTACGAGACCTTTTTTCTAAATCGCTTAAATCGACGAGGTGGCGGTGTGGCTATACTTCTTTCGGCTCAAAAGAAATGTGAAATTTTGACAGATTTCAGTGTGATAAGTGATGATTTTGAAATGCTGACAATTCAAAATAAAAACCAAGTAATTTCTGTTGTATACCGCCCACCAAACGGTAACATTATGCGCTTTCTAGATTTATATGAATCTCAAAAAATCTCAAAAAATAACCTGATATTGGTTGGTGGGTGTGATTTCAACATCAATATCTTAGAAGATATCCATCCTGCACGTGAATTTAACATGGTACTGCTTTCGTCTGGTTTCACAAATGTAATTGAAACACCAACATGCATTACATGTTCCACATCTTCTGTACTTGATCTTTTAATAACAAACATTGATACTACCATATTTTCTAGTGAAGCAGCGCAACGGCACAAGGCCAACGGAAGAAGAGAACAAACACAGCGCTGACTCTCCCCCCCTCTCCCCCCTCCTCTTCTTCCGTTCTGATGTCGGTCACTGATGTCGGATGAAATTGTGCCTGCACTGTGTATGGTAGTATCAATATGAACTGGTGGGCGAGTTGGTCTGACATATTTTCTAGTGAAGCAGCGCAACGGCACAAGGCCAACGGAAGAAGAGGACAAACACAGCGCTGACTCTCCCCCCCTCTCCCCCCTCCTCTTCTTCCGTTGGCCTTGTGCCGTTGCGCTGCTTCACTAGAAAATATGTCAGACCAACTCGCCCACCAGTTCATGTTGATACTACCATACACAGTGCAGGCACAATTTCATCCGACATCAGTGACCATTGCCCGGTTTTCCTTGCGCACTACGTAAATTCCATACAAAAAGAAAAGCAAAAGAAATGTTTCACTACTCAGTACATCACTGAAAACAGTTTAGAGCTGTTCAAACAAGAAATATTATGCCAAGATTGGTCAATAGTAGAAACAAAAGGTAACGCGGATGAAGCTTATAATGAATTTATCAAGCTTTTCATGCTTGTCTATGAAAAATATTTCCCATTAAAAACACTTAAACACACTAAAAGGGCGAGGAAGCCCTGGGTGACAAAAGAGCATATAAAAAAGATAAAAAGCAAAAACCGCCTTTATCAATACTTTTTACGTACACGATTGGATACAACTTTGAAAGACTTTAAAACCCTTCGGAATAAGTTGAATGCGGAGCTGTGGCACGCGAAGATTTCATATTATGAACAAATCTTTGCTAATATCACTGAACAACGCACTAACGCCGCCTGGAAAGTAATGAATAGTGTTCTAGGTCGTGTGAGCAAAAATTCACCGCCAGACACTTTAATGATAAATGGCCGTGAGCTTGGCGGTAAGGAAGTCGCTGACTACTTAAATCATTTCTTCATTAATGTCGCTGTCCCAATTCAAACGGAAATCGAGCCCACCGAAAACAGAAATCACCGGGACACCATCATTGACAGCATATTCTTACAGCCAACCGATGGTTCTGAAGTCTACAGTATAGTTATGGCTTTACCAAACAGCAAGGCGTTAGACACCGATAATATTCAGATAAGACCCGTTAAATCCGTCTTGAGCATAATAACGCCTGTACTTGTATATATATTTAACTTAGTATTAGAGTCCGGAAAATTTCCAGATGCTATGAAAATAGCTAGAACGTCAGTTGTGTTTAAAGGCGGAGATCGCAACTTGCCAACAAATTATCGACCTATATCTATTCTTCCAGTCATCTCCAAAGCGCTGGAAAAAATCATCTCTGTTAGAATAACTGGGTTAATTCTTTGATAGACATAACGTTCTGAGTGACGCGAAATTCGGCTTTAGGAAAGACAGGTCGACGGAAATGGCTCTATTAACAATAAAAGAAAGTATTTTGCAAAACATAGAAAACAATATGTTCACACTTGCAGTTTTTGTAGATTTTAGCAAAGCATTTGACTGCCTGGACCACCAAATTTTAATCAGTAAACTCCAATCTTACGGAATCCGCGGAAAGTGCATTGATTTATTCAAAACATACCTTGAAAACAGAGCTCAGTTTGTGCACTTAAACAACCATAATTCAATGATTCTACCTATTAGATATGGAGTCCCGCAAGGCAGCGTTCTTTTTCCGCTATTATTCAACGCCTGTATAAATGACATTGCAGACATAGATAATTCAACAGATTTTATTATCTATGCTGACGACAGCACTCTACTTATTTCTGGAACAAACATAGACAATTTAATACTGAAATGTAACGAAGTACTTGAAAAACTGTCTGTTTGGTCCAAAGCAAACCTACTGAAGATAAATGCTGTCAAAACAAAAGCAATGATTTTTCGCGCCAGGAATAAAGAAGTTAAAACGAACCTTACAATTAAGTTAGAAACTCTAGAAATAGAAGTTGTTGACAACCACAAAATTCTTGGAGTATACTTCTCTTCTAGCTTAGGCTGGGATACTCATATCAATTATCTAAGTAGAAAACTGTCTTCAGTTACAGGAGCTGTAGCACACTGCCGCAGTATACTGCCTTTGAAAGCGAAACTTCAAATATATCAAGCGTTATTTAATTCTCATCTAAATTATTGTACTTTAGTATGGGGCACAACAACAAAGAGAAATTTAAACAGGCTTCTAGTAATACAAAAGCGAATAATTCGTCATATTGCGAATATGGATCCAATGGCCACTACAACGAGTACCTTTAGGTCATTTGAAATACTTCGTATTGAGGATATTTATGAATTCCGACTATTGAAAACATTTTACTTTTTCTCCCTTACTACAATAAATCAACTAATGTCATTAGCATCACTGCAGCGCCGCGACGATAACGTACCCACAAGAAATAAAGATTTGTGGGAAATCCCACGGTTCCGAACCTTTTATAAGTATCAAGCGTTATCACACAACCTCCCAATTATACTAAACAAAAATACTCACACTTTAGGTTTGAAAAGAAGAGGTTTGAGGTCTCGTTTTTGTAATTGCTCTCCCCTGGTAATACTTTGTATTGTTATACTGTGTTTTGTTGCACATTATGTTCTTTTTTTCTTTTTTTCTTGTTCTGTTCTTGTGCTTTGTTTCATGTAAATCAATTGTACAATATTTCTTGCCACGTTTCTTGAAATGTGTTTTTTTGTGTGTTTTGTTTGATGTCTGACTTGTGTAATTTACATGGTATAATTTCAGTGCTCCGAATGTTGTACAAAACTTGAATTTACTGTTGCAAATTAGAGGTAAAATGTCTGTTTTAATTATAATATGTTTTCACTGTAACTGCTATGTAAACGGTCTTCTTGGCCTTAGTCAAGCTGCGTGACCAGCTTTTAGCCAAGGAGACCCTTGGCTCGACACAAAATATCTTTCGATATTTTGTGTCGAGGGAGTCCAACATGATGTTATGAGATGTGAAATCTGTCTGTTGTGCATTGCATTGTATACCCTTCCGGTAACGACCCTCAAGCGAGGGTCAACAGTATCAGTAAATAAATAATAATAAATAAACGACTTGCTGCATATGCAACTGATTTTCATTTAATCTCTCCCAAACAGTTCGGCTTTTGCAAAAATAAGTCGACTGAAACAGCACTAATTCAGATCAAAGAGAAGATAATCGAGAATATCGAACAAAAGCTGTTTACAGTTGGTATCTTCCTCGACTTCAGAAAAGCGTTAGATTCCGTAAACAATCACATACTAATAGAAAAACTAAATGCTTATGGAATTCGGGGACATGCCAATAATTTAATTCAAAGCTACTTAAAGGGACCATGAAAAGAACTAAAAGCCGCTTGTAAATGTTAGAAGTTATGCTCAGAAGCACTGACACCAAGTATGAGTCTTCGGAACTGAGCCGGCAATTTATTATGGCTTTTTAAAAATCGCGTTTTTTAAAATTCGCGGGCCGTTTGGTGTCTTCGTAGGGAGCGATTTTGAAACCAAAACCGGGAAAACAGACGCCACTAGTCCCATGACGTCGGTAGGCCACCACACGCTGTCATTCGCTCGAGCCGCGGCAGCTACGACGTCACGGGCACACTTCCGGTAGCGGTGAAAATCGTCTGCTCGAGGTGCGGCGCGACCCCCTCGGGCAAGCGCGGGCCAGGGCATTGCCTTCAAGCATATGTTTTCAATTTACCTCTGCCGCCTCTTTCTGCCGGGAGTTCAGGAGCAAAGAAAGCGCCGAGACCGGAGAGACGCTGCCGACGCACGCAGCTCCTCGGGAGTGGGACACCCGGAAGCCGTAAACCGATCGTCAGCGAATGACGTATTCATGGGCGGAGCCCAGTCCCGGAGCTGTTTTCTTTATTTTTTCTTGGTGCTCTGCGTCTATGAGTTGAGGGGGGAGAGGAGGAGCGTGATTTTTAATCGTCTATAACTTCGTTGTTATTCATGCTAGCTCGAAAATTCTTTCGCTGGGGCGACGAGTGATGGATTGCCTATCTTTACGTAATCTCAATTAATTTGTTTCATAGTCCCTTTAAGTAATCGAAAACAGTTCGTTAAACTGGGTGGTTATGTGTCCGGATTGAGAACTATAAATAAGGATGTACCACAAGGGTCAATCGTAGGTCCGCTTCTCTTTTTGTTCTATATTAATGATATTGAAAATATTCCATTCACCCAGGACATACTCTTGTATGCTGATGATTCAAATGTTTTTTTTTCCGGGTCAAAATTGAAAGAAATGGAAGACGCAGCCAACACTTGGCTATGTAACTTATCGAACTGGCTTATTAGCAATGATTTGCAGTTAAACAGCAGTGGGCGTGTGAACAGCATCGTGGCACGGTTGCTTGACAGCATGCGTTTGTTCATGCAGATAGCGGGATATCTTCAGATCTACGTGGCATCGACCGCTCCAACAGAAACCGCATGGATTGCACCTGCACCTTATTGCTGTTATGCTGACCTGGCTTCATATGAGCCGTCCTGGCAACCCTCTTGGACCGTGGCTCCTTCGCAGAAGTTCAGCTCATCGCCTACGACATCACGATTTCCTCTGGATATAAACGAACGCCAGCGGCCCGCGCCTTCCAGTGGGCGTGTGAACAGCATCGTGGCACGGTTGCTTGACAGCATGCGTTTGTTCATGCAGGTTAGTAATGACGTTCCTATGTTTGCAAAGAAATCTAGCAATGTTTGTCTTGTGCTGTTCCCACGCCCACAAGTGCTATTAGGTTTGCTTGTACAGTCATTTGATGTGTGTGCTCAGCGGGTTCTGCAGTCGGGTGATGTCGAACTTAACCGTGGCCCTGGTACGCGTTCTAAGAAGAGTGAAACGGATGACTCTGTACAGGAAAAGCTTAATGACGTGTTAACTTTACTACACAACGTTAACTCACGCACTGCTAGAATGGAAACCGAACAGATACGCTTAATTGCTTCCATATCTGAAATAAAAGAAAATCAGGAATCTATGAAAAAGGATATCTCCGATATCGATGCGAAGCTGTCGGCAGTTGAACTTCAAGCTTCTGCTTCTGACGAAGCTCAACAAGAGCTGCTGACCCTGCGCGAACTCGCTGATAACCTGATAAGCGAGAATGCCAAATTGCGGCTTAGTCAGTCACAGCTTGAAGACAGGCAGCGAAGAGACAATCTATTGTTTTTTGGCTTACGTGACAGTCCAACGGAAACATGGGAAGGAACGGAAGACAAGATTTTGAGCGTTATCTCTAACTGCTTCAGTCCGGCGCTTACGAAGGATGCGTTTGAACGTACTCATAGGATTGGTACATTTACGGATGATAAATGTCGCCCGGTCATCGTGAAGTTCTGCTCCTTTAAAACAAAGCAACAAATTCTACCCCAGTCAGCCAAACTTAAAGATGAAGGTATCACCGTAAGTGAAGATTACTCGTTGGAAACGCGTCAGGCCAGGAAAAAGCTGCTTCAATTCGCTAAGGGTCAGGACTCATTTTACAAGCTTAGGTACAACAAACTGTACATTAAGAACAAATGCTACAGTTATAACCCTGCTCGCGACTGCGTTTTCATGGAGGCTAATCTTCGGGCATCACCAACTTCTCTTGATAGTAACTCAAGTCACGGTATCGCTGCTTCGTCACATGCTGAGCAGACTGATCGATTGTCTCCTTCGCCAATCCACAATCAGCAGTCAAATCACGGTACCTCTGGCTCGACCTACGCGCCGTAGGGCTGCGCGAGGGGCAGTGGGCCGGTGTCCGATACTGGCAACTCGCTTTCTTTTATTTTTTCCAACATACGAAGCTTACTACCCAAGCGCGATGAACTTAATCCTGTCATTGATTCGTGTGATGCTGATGTCGTCTTACTAACCGAAACATGGCTTTCTTCGAAGATAGCGGACATTGAACTATTTGACTGCAAAAAACGCTATAACGTGTTTAGATCTGACAGAAGTGAGAGATCTGGAGGAGGTGTTTTAATAGCTGTCGCGGATAACTTTGTAGCATCGCATATTAATATTCCAACTAGCCTGGAACTGGTTAAGAGAATGATTTTGGGTATATGTTACCGTCCCCCGTCCTCGAGCCCAACATTCGTTGATGAATTGCATGATTCCCATAACATGATCACTGTACGATTTCCGAGTACACCTATTGTCTTAGCTGGCGACTTTAACTACCCTAGTATCGTGTGGACTAGTACATCACCTTATCTATGCTCTTTTTCTACTGAGTGTAAAAAGTTTTTGTCAACTTGTATGGATTTCAATCTTTCGCAGTTAGTCTCGAAACCTACTCGAACTACTTTATCCTCATCGAATGTTTTAGATCTTGTTCTAACTAACGTGGCTGATTTTATCCCTTCGATTTTTTACCTACCTGGTCTCAGTGATCATTCTTTGCTGCCTTTTGATGTACAAATTCCTGTGTGTATCCGAGTTAGTCAGACAAAACACATTAGAGATTATAAACGGGCTGACTTTAACGCTATTAACTGCGAACTAGCTGGTTTTTTGGATGATTACTTACCAGGCTTTTCACAGCGTTCTCTTTGCGCTAACTGGGATTTGTTCAAGGATATCATTGAACATCTCATTAACACTTTTGTACCATTAAGATCTCTGAAGTGCGATCGGGAATCACCTTGGTTTAATAATGTTTTAAAAAGACTCTCCAATAAAAAGAAGCGCTTGTTCCGCTATGCGAAGTTGTTGAATTCTAAACAATGATGGGAGGCCTACTTTTCCGCAGCTGCAGAGTACAAAGGTGCGCTAAAAAACGCAAAGGACACATTTTTTAACCACACACTGCCTGCTATGCTGGTCAATAATCCTAAACAATTTTGGAATGTAGTTAACAAGAAAGACCCTTCCACAATACTACTTACTTCTTCTGATGGTGTTGCCTTTCCTCCATACGAATGTGCTTCTGTTCTAAACAATATATTTGCTGCGGCATTTTCTACCAATGTTTCTCTTGTTCATCGCGTGTGCCCTGTTTTTGATGCTCTTCCTATGGATCCAGTTATATTCGACGCGTCAAGCATCCAGTGCATCATAGAAAATCTTAAGGTTTCCTCTTCCTGCGGTGTTGACAACATTAATTCGAAGTTTTTAATTAATACAAAGTACTATTGTTCCATAATTCTTACTAAATTGTTTGAACAGTCTCTTGCTACAGGTTGTATTCCCAATGATTGGAAAATTGGGAAGGTGATTCCACTGCATAAGTCCGGAAGTAAACATTCTCCTGATAACTTTAGACCTATATCGCTCACTAGTATTCCGTGCAAGATCATGAAACACGTCATATATTCTCATCTCATCTCTTTTTTAGAATCTAACTCCTTTTTCAGCATTGCCCAGCATGGTTTTCGTAAGTCTTTTTCATGCGAAACTCAGCTAATATGTTTCACACATGACCTTCATTGCATCCTTGACCACGGGTCTCGGGCAGATTGCATATTTTTGGACTTCTCGAAAGCGTTTGACACTGTTTCACATGAACTTCTCTTTCTTAAATTAAGCAATCTTAACATAGACCCTAATGTCCTTGCATGGCTACAATGCTTTCTTTCTAACCGTTCAATATTCGTAACAGCGAACAATATAAACTCGCATATTTTGGTGAATACACGGGGGTGTACTGCGCACAAAAAGACAAGGACAAGAAGATAACACAACAAGCGCAGACTCGCGACTAACTTTATTTGAAAACACGATACTCCTTTTATAGTTTCAAACTGTCACATCACACACATGTGGAAACCAAAAACCTTTCTTCATTCTGATACAGTTTGATAGACGGGTCACTTACGCAATCTTTATCCTTCTGTTTGATACAGAACGCCTCCGCCAACTCACGCGCCACCTGGTCACGGCTCCTCCTCAAAACTTTTGTATCTGTCAGCAAAGGCAGGCAAGGGTTATTGCGCGTAGCATCCGGGCATGCGCCACAATGCAGGGGTAAATTCGACCCTGTCCCTGATTTCATGGAAAGCTGGTGCTCTCTTAAGCGCTCATTCAGACATCGGCCTGTCTGGCCGATGTATACCCTGCCACAGGTGAGGGGAATCTGGTATACGACTCCCGTCTGACACCTGACAAATCGAGTTGCATGACGCTTCTCGCAGTCCGCTTTCCTCTTCCCTCCGGACATGACCTGAGGGCACAATGAGGCCAATTTGCATGGGGCGGTAAAAACTACCGGCACGCCGTAGCTTTTCGCCACGTTCTTCAAGTTGTGGGAAATTCTGTGAATATACGGTAGAACCGCTGGCCTCATTTCCTTAGAACGGCCACTATCCCGGCCCGTCCTATCTTTCAGTTTGCGCAGAAGCTTCTCTGCCACTGCAACAATGATTCAATCATTGTTGCAGTGGCAGAGAAGCTTCTGCGCAAACTGAAAGATAGGACGTGCCGGGATAGTGGCCGTGCTAAGGAAATGAGGCCAGCGGTTCTACCGTATATTCACAGAATTTCCCGCAACTTGAAGAACGTGGCGAAAAGCTACGGCGTGCCGGTAGTTTTTACCGCCCCATGCAAATTGGCCTCATTGTGCCCTCAGGTCATGTCCGGAGAGAAGAGGAAAGCGGACTGCGAGAAGCGTCATGCAACTCGATTTGTCAGGTGTCAGACGGGAGTCGTATACCAGATTCCCCTCACCTGTGGCAGGGTATACATCGGCCAGACAGGCCGATGTCTGAATGAGCGCTTAAGAGAGCACCAGCTTTCCATGAAATCAGGGACAGGGTCGAATTTACCCCTGCATTGTGGCGCATGCCCGGATGCTACGCGCAATAACCCTTGCCTGCCTTTGCTGACAGATACAAAAGTTTTGAGGAGGAGCCGTGACCAGGTGGCGCGTGAGTTGGCGGAGGCGTTCTGTATCAAACAGAAGGATAAAGATTGCGTAAGTGACCCGTCTATCAAACTGTATCAGAATGAAGAAAGGTTTTTGGTTTCCACATGTGTGTGATGTGACAGTTTGAAACTATAAAAGGAGTATCGTGTTTTCAAATAAAGTTAGTCGCGAGTCTGCGCTTGTTGTGTTATCTTCTTGTCCTTGTCTTTTTGTGCGCAGTACACCCCCGTGTATTCACCATGATTGACCGACTAGCCCAACAACGTACGCTCGCATATTTTGCCTGTCCGTTCCGGCGTGCCTCAGGGGTCAGTTCTTGGGCCCCTCCTTTTTCTCATCTATATAAATGACTTACCGGCTAACATTTCTTCTTCAATTAATCTTTTTGCCGATGATTGTGTTATTTACCGCGAAATTAAAGATGGTAATGATGTCTCTTGTCTTCAATCCGATATTAACAAGGTTCTTGACTGGTGTTTTACTTGGAACATGCAACTAAACATTAATAAGTGTAGACATGTACGCATTTCTCGTCTCTCTAATGCCCCTTCTTCTTATCACATTAACAACGTGTCTCTCGAAACCGTGTCATGTTATAAATATCTGGGTGTTTACGTTTCTTGTAACCTGTCTTGGAAAACTCACGTTGAATACATAATAAATAACGCTGATCGCACTCTTGGGTACCTTCGCAGAAATTTCTCACGTTCATCTACTTCAATAAAATTATTACTTTATAAAACATTGGTACGGTCCAAGTTAGAATATGCTGCATCTGTCTGGAGCCCTGGCATCGATTCACTCGTTTCAGATTTGGAAGCTGTGCAGAACCGCGCATGCCGTTTCATTCTTTCTAATTATCACCGAACAAGCAGTGTAACCGCCATGAAATCAAGTTTTTCCCTACCACTTCTTTCCCACCGCAGATAAATAGCCTCATTGTGTCTTTTTCATAAAATTTACCACAACAGCCTTCTCAATCCTAAGTTACTGTCAAGACCATGTTACATCTCAGCACGCGTTGATCACCGTCATAAAGTTGGAATCCCATCTTGTCACACCAAATGTTTTCATGACTCATTCATACCCCGAACTTGTGTCAGCTGGAATCACCTTCCCCACGACATCGCAGGTATTTCTGATAACAATGCATTTCGTAAAGTCCTTTATGTTTCTTTCTGAGTATGTGTCGTTTATTACTGTATAAAAATTGCCTTTCACTCTCTACACACTGTTTTAATATATCCCCACTGCATTCTAATCTCATTGCCTTCCTGTGTTTTCACTTTTTATGTATTCCTGGTTTATTTTTGTTTTCTCTCCTTGTAGTTGCTGTTTAGGCTGAATTTTTATGTACTCCCACTCCCCTCTGTAATGCCTTCGGGCCCTGAGGGTACAATAAATAAAAAATAAATAAATAAAAAATAAAAAGAAAACGAAATGCATTCTATTCAGAGCAAGAAACACAGCTACTGACTCCGAGTTTAATCTCACCTTCCCCACTGAAAGTTTGCAGCAAACAAAAAACATTAAATTCCTCGGTGTCCACTTCGAAGAGTTTCTGAGCTGGAATGAACATGTAAATCATTTGAAATTAAAAATGTCGAAAGTAGTTGGAGCATTATGGAGGGTTGAAAACCTGATTCCAACTAGGTACAGATTAAATACATATTGTGCAATTGTCCAATCCCACTTAACTTACTGTCTTTTGAGCTGCGGGAAAACCACTCGAGGTAACTTGCAAATGTTAACAATCATGCAAAAGAAAGCCATTAGGGCTCTAGAAAGCTTAAATTATAATGAGAGCACAAGGCGTTTTTTCAAGAAACATGGGATTTTTTATCTTGAACAGCTCTATTTACACAAACTTGCGCTCTACAAATACACCCAAAGGAAACAAAATTCTCGCAGCTTTGATAATACGAGGGGGTACCCAAAAGAAACCGGACTTATTTTTGTTTGAACTTATTTGTTCACATTTTAGGCACAGACCTTTAATCTCCTTCAAAGTATTCCCCACTTGCAATGATACGCTTGTCGAATCTTTCATTCCATTTTTCAAAACATTGTTTAAATTCATCTTTTGTGATGCTTGACAGCGCCTCCGTCGTTTCTTTCTTCACCTCAGCAACATCAGCGAAACGCTTTCCCTTCACCTTTTTTTTTCATTCTAGGAAACAAAGACAGTAGCACGGGGCAAGGTAGGGAGAGTATGAGGGTTCAGGAATACGGGTCATGCCATTTTTGGTCCAAAATTGTCGTAGAGACAGGGCTGTGTGCGCAGGGGCATTGCCATGATGGAAAAACCAGTCACCCGACCGCCACAAATCTGGCCGCTTCCACCGCACACTGTTGCCCAATCTTTTCAAAACATCCGAGTAGAAGGCCTGGCTAACTGTCTAACCCTTCGGAACAAATTCTCAATGGACGACTCCTCTCACGTCGAAAAAACAAATCAGCATTGTTTTGAGGTTTGGTTTCACCTGACGAGCTTTCTTGAGGCGAGGTGAATTTGAAGTTTTCCATTGGCATGATTGTTGCTTTGATTCAGGATTCGATTCAGGAACACTTGAGTTGTCCCCGTAGCATCGTCCTTGTACGTCTTTCTTAATATTTCAAGAGTTTCCATTCAACTTTTTCCGAGCAAAAATCAGAATTTCACCGGCGCACGCTGTTCACGAAAATCAGCCATTGCAAAAACGACATTCACAAAAAACAGTCGTCACTCTAAAACTGCCTAAACTAGTCTGACCTCCTTCAACGACGGCACTCGGCTTACTGACTCTGGAATGTTCGTTTTATGTGCTCCTAGTGGCAAAACGCGGTACCAAAGAAGCTTTGCCGACCAAAAAATTTAGTCCGGTTTCTTTTGGGTACCCCCTTACGTATTTCATGAAAAATGACAACTTTTGCTTCAGGAAAATAAATTACATATTACTACGTTTACGGACAAATTATGGATTACAAAGTATGAAATACCTTATTCCTAACGCTTTAAACGAGAACGCGGTGTTAGCTGAAGTTATCAATTATTTTTTTTTTTTGTGTCACTATCCGTCCAGCAGTAAGTGTGGTTTCTGCGCTAGCCTTATCGCTTCAACTACCGCTCGTCCTGTCCTCTTCTCGATCTTCAGTCCTGTCAAGTTTGCGGTTATTCCTCCTCCCCAACATGTCTGACCAACTGGCCCAAAGCTTCCCCTTGTTGAACCTTATCAATTATCCTTCTATTAATACACTGAAAAGATTTTTGCGCGAAATTTTCATTGTGTAGTCGTAGTTAGGTTCACATTTATTGTGAATTTCTATAATGTGTACTTTCTTTTCGAGTGACTTTTCTGTAATGACTGCTTTTGAGTGAAATGGACTATATTTGATTTATGTTCGTCATACTTATTTCTTGTACATTATTGATTATAAGTGTCTCTCCTGCTGGATTCTGTATTTTTCTGATGGTTTCTGCAGAGGGTTTTGCTGAATCGGTTTTTGTTTTATTTCAAAATTGGCACGAGTGTTGTGCACAAGTTCGAACATCATGTTAAATTGTTTTTGTTCAAAGTGCTTTGTTCGTTTTTCTTCGTTAGTTTATGATTTGGTTATTCGGAGTGCATCGCTACCAACTTTGTTACGGGGTCAGGGGACCCAGCCAGGTACCGGTTTTGTACCTTTTGTTCCTGGCCCTTAGTTTTCTGTACTGAGAACGAAAATGCTAATAAACTCAAACTCAAAACGACGCCCATCGCTTCCCGCAGTGTCGGAGCGCCCCGGTGCTTTTCCTGCAATCCTGGCTGCAATACAAGCCAGCAGATTACGGCACCCGGCTCCCAGAACCAAAGAGAAAGAACGGATAATATATACAACTATATACAAGAAAAATTGGGCCACGTTTAAGGCTACCGCATTCACTCGTTTCTGGCTTGCTATTCTCCGTGGACGACTAGGTCTTGCGCTCCATGTGCGGACCTCGTATGTTCACCTTCCAAAGGAGTATCGATGAAGCGCTCATCAAAAGCGTAGCATGCACGGCAATTTCCTCATGCTGCTGCTCCGCTGACCTCGCTGTTAGGAAAGCATATTGGCGTTGCTAGCAACTCCGAATTCGGGTCAGGCCTAACGCTGTACAAATCCGGGTGGGCATTCCGTGAACCGAACTTAGTGTCGTCTCTTGTCCCTAGCGTTTGCCACACATTGGGCTGCCGTTGTGGAATTATGAGGGGGTCAGCCTTCCGCCCTGCACTCCCACTCGACGGATTCAGCGTTTCGTCTCGCTAACCGCGGAGGGGTGCGTGCTCGAGGGAACAAAGGGAGGGACGACAAAGCGTGTACACTCATATGTTATTTATTACATTTGCGAATAACACAGAGTGGGCCGGCTAGCTACAAAACGTCATGAGGAATTCCTCGGAAATAGGAGGCTACGAAGAATGCATGGTTTCTGGCTGGGGCAGAGACACGACCTCGGAGGCATCGGCGGCGAACGTTTCGACCAGGTTTTCTCGAGCGTGCCGCATTCTTGGGGCAAAGCCATCCCCGAGCATTTTCTGGGGGAGGTGACGAGAGGTCGGGTTTGCTCCGCTTGTTTCGCTGCCTGGAACCAGAAGTCCAGCGGAATTGCGCGGGAGATCTCCATGCGCCTGCCGCGGAAGGTGACGACAGCGTTCGGCTGACACTCCTCACGACGCTGGCCGGATCCCGAAGAAGAAACCCTCACCGGCTCCACGGAACTCCGCGCAGCCTTCGAGGTGGCGCTCCCGTCACTGCTTCCGCTTCCCCCATGAAGGAGACTACCATCCTCGCCCAGACCGTGCTGTCCTGACGCATGAAGATGAAGATGGTCGATCGCGTCGAAATGAAGGGGGGGGGGGGGGGGGGGGGGGGGGGGACAGGTTTTCCACAAGGTCTCTCACAATCCAATGAAGGTAGGGCAACGTTGTGGTGAAAAAGTAGTATTCAGGGCAACTAAAAGGCTTTTGAGTGTGTGTAAAAAGTGCTGCCCTACCCGAACGCGGAAACCTGAGTGCAGAATTAAGCCCAGAAATGCCCACGTGCATTGCAGGAAGGGAGTGGTATACAAAATTTCACTTTCATGTGGTAGGCACTACATAGGGCAAGCGGGCAGGTGTATGAGTGTGCGCCTCTTAGAGCACAACAATAAAGTGACAAACATCACCGCAGACGGCCATCTGGCGGCCCATTGCAAAAAATGCGACGCAGAACCACCTTTCCATCGACAAGACCATCATTTTGTATCGTCACCATAACGACTTGACTAGAGAATAAAGGAAGCTTGTGAGTTAGCACGGGCAGGAGGTCAATGCGTCTGCAGGCCGTCTGTGGCATTTTCAAGGGAAGAGCTCGATTTCATGGCATGACGGCATGTGGCATTTTGTTATCTGATCTTTCTATCGGCTATGTCAGTAGTGCATATATGCTCCTGGTCTGCAATAAATCCGCTGTGTCGAAAGTTAGCGCATGTCCCGTCTCGTCTTTGTCCGACGTTCTTCCCGTGCTACGATTACTGTGTTACACTAATTTATCTGGTAATATTAGTTGAACTGATTGAACTGCGCTGATGCTTTGGTAAAAAAAAAAGGTGAAGGAAACTTACCCTTTTCACTTTTGAAGAATTTTGGCACATCACTTGCGGCGCCGGGCATGTCAGGTTGCGGCCCATTGTGAAGTTCAACGCCTGATAAAGGAACAACAAAGCGTGTTGGCTCCGATCCGAAGGAAAGGTAAAGTGCGATACCCAGACAGAGAGATAAAAGACAAAAACAAGCCGGTTAATGTCGTATTGAGTGGTGGGACACACTGTCAAATGATTCTCGCAGCAAATGGCTCTCACAGTAGGGAACACTAAAACGAGCAAAAATTGAGAGGTTAAGTTCCGTACGCATGTTATGGCATCCACTTCCAGCGGGATATTTTCCAAGCAAGTTACAGTACCTGCGAAATGAAAACAGAAAGAGGTAATGAAAACGGGATCGTATTGTTTTAAGAGTTCACTAAATTTGGGTATTCAAACAGGAATTTATTAGTGTAAACGAGGGAGGGAAAACCTCAGGGTGCTTGCCATCGTTTCGGCAAGAGGACTTGTCTTTGGGCAAAGCATTCATCAGTGGCGGGGTTTGAAATGGGGTCACCACTCCGAGGAGGAAGGCCCGCTGAGGGGGCGGGGGGTTGAAGTGAAAAATAGTGTTAGGACAGGAAGGGTGAATCCTGTCCAGACATGATGGCTGCTGAAGCTGATTTACCGACTGACCCGCAATACTGTGAGCAGAAAAAGGCCAGCTCAGCAGACTAACGCAGCAGCTCTTCACGCTCCACACCGCCCGATTCGTTTCTGCTGAGCTGGCCCTTTTCTGTTCACAGGTTTGCATATTCAACCGGCTAATCATCTTCAACAGCCATCATGCCTGGACAGGATTCACCCTCCCTGGCCTAACACCATTTTCACTTCAACCCTCCCCCCCCCTCCCCCCCGCGGGCCTTCCTATTTAAACCCCGCCAATGATGAAAGCTTTGCCCAGACGCAGACAGGTCCTCTTGTCGAAACGTTGACAAGCACCCTGAGCTTCATTCAATCAATAAATTCAATCAATCAGTCGTTCTATTTTCATCACAAAATGATGAGGGTTGGCTCATGCAAAAAGGGGAGAGAACTTCCACTTAAAACATCCTGAACCCCTCGTATACATAGCTTGCAGCATGAGGGGACACGTGTAAAAAAAAAAAGAATAGGGCTAACATTTGCGTGCGAAATAAAGCGGAAAACATTTGGCACTTGCGATGTACATTATGTTAAATGAAGAAACATGTCAAGCAAGGCAGTGACTAGATTTCTAATATACCACAAAAAGAAGTGCGCCAAGGGATCAAACGCAGTCTCGGGCAAAAGCCACATAAATGAGATTACAATCGCAAACGTATGTCCCCGATATCTTTTGTACTGCAGGTTCCCCCACTTGTTCACTCTGCGATTATCAAGAGCCATCTGACCAACCTCTCTCTACCATGGAATCCAAGTAGGAATTAGGAATCGATGCCGGTTTTGATTTGCTATTCGCCTCCCGCTTCGCATCGGACTACCTCTACTGGAGCAGAGTTGGCCGCACTTCTTGCGGCGGTACAGTATATCTCACAACAATCACCTCAAAAATGGGCTGTTTTCTGTGATTCAAAAGCTGCCCTACAATGTCTTCAATCTGCCTTGAGACATAGCGACCATGAGCAACTTATAGCTGAGATACGATATCTGCATCACCAGGTAATCGAACAAGACCATGAAATCATCTTCCAGTGGGTACCAGGCCATAGCGGCATTGTTGGTAACGTCTTAGCTGACGATGCTGCTCGATCGGCTCACGAGACAACCAACGCTGTCCGCATACCACTGACAAGAGCTGACGCAGCAAGGCACCTTCAACTGCTCGCCCGAAACCTGACTGTAACGTCGTGGTCTGCCCCTGGAGGTTGGACACCCCGCTCGCATCACTTCAACCTCTTGCTCCAACATCATATACCATTCGGCTTCCCCCGCAGTGATACTACGCTGTTGTGCCGCCTGTGGCTGGGAGTGGCGTTCACAAACGCCTATTCCCATCTCATCTCAATGGCTGACTCTCCTGCGTGTGGCCAGTGTGGTTGTGACGAGGCGATCAGCCACCTCCTCTGTGACTGCCCTCGTTTTGAGCGAGAGCGCGGTTGCCTAGTTGCTTCTCTGCTCCGCTTGGACTCGCGTCCTTTAACAGAGTCTGACGTTCTGGGGCCTTGGACACAACCTTCCAGACAACGGAAAGCGGTGCAAGCGCTCCTGAATTTCCTAAGGGACTCGGGGTTGCATTCCCGCCTACAAGGGCGTCCGCAGAATTTTTTGCAGGGGGGGGGGCCCATTGGTTGTTGGCGCCGGAGGGGGGGGGGGTATATTCGTAGCGAAAAGGCACTATTTGCGGAGTAAATTTATTTATTTATATATAAATAAAAAATAAGTAAAATACACACATGAAAGAAAATTACAAGCAGCAAATTAAAGCGCGGATTGTAGAGATACATTCGAGTTTATCAACAAAGAAACAATTAAAATTAATAAAAATGCAAAAAGATACTATCAATACTCGAAGTGCTCAGTCTTACTGCATACGGGTTCTCGACTCACCCGAATTGATGACCAGCACACAGCGCAATATGTTCACAAACACGCAACTACAGTCACTAAGTCAGTCTTCCTTGAACAGCAACTGTAGGCGCCTCGGATTTTTCTGGGCGAATTGCGTAGTTACACAGGTGATAAATTCATTTCTGTGCTTCATTACACGCTCTCAGTGCACAGTCATCATATATATTGATTGGAAAAATGGTTGAACGAGTACGTTGAAAACAAAAGATGACTATATATACAACGAAAACTTATTTACAAGATAAATGCACGCTCGCAGCTTCATACACCTCGCTCCATCTTGCTCGCGCATCCGCACAGTCGAGCAACCGCACACACACTGCTCGCCGCTCGTCGTTTTCTCGTCCGCTGTCTTGGTTGTTCTCACCTTCGTTGACAACCCGCCACTAAAAACACCGAAGCACAAACACAGAGGCGCGCACACGTGCAAGGGCTTACTTGCCACAATATCCACGAATGCGCACTTTTGGGGTGTAAGGAACGCCGCGCGACTTCCGAGGGGAAGGGACACCCGCAACTAATTCGGCCGGAAAATTTGTTTTTGTGCTTTTATGGGGTTCAGAGCCCCAAAACGACTCAGGCTATGAGGGACGGAGTAGTACAGAGTTTCGGATAATGTCGACCACCTGGGTCTCTTTACCATGCACTGACACGCACAGTACATGGGCGCTGTTGTGATTTGAGGCCCAGCCAGAGGTGACAGGCGAGCCAGGCAGGCGCCATCGGGCTGCGTTGACCAAAGGCGCTGGTTTTCGGAGAAGACGCAAGGAACGCTGGTGTGGGGGCGCCTCTGGAGACTGCGTCGCCGTGAACAAAAGCAGCTAATCCCCTTTGCCGAAGGTTCTGAAAGCGGCGCTTCCACCGCACCGAGCTCTCCCGTGGATCGGAGGAGACAGCGCGCGGCGGCGGCGCCAACTCGTCGCCCGCTTGCCCCTGAGCAGCCCGACAAAGCGGGGGTGGACACGGCTGATTTGTCCTTCCCCCCTCAAGAATTCATCGGTGGCCGGCGTACGAACGTAATCATGATTATAGCGAGCGACCTGTGCCCTGTGCACTGTCTGCCTCCGTGTCGCTATCTCTCTAGAGATCAAAGAAACAGACACCCATCTCAAGACGGCTCGAAGCACATGCTCGCCGGTGCCGCTGCATGTCTGCAACAGGTCGTCCTTCAGCAGAGCTGGCGGTGGCGTGGTTTCAAAACGGCGGAACGACGCGCGCCCGGACGCGGCATTTCGCAGATGTGACCAAGCGTCGAAGCGGGGCTGCTTTTACCCTTTTGGCTGAGCGCACCACCGCCCCTGGCGTGCGGCCATCACTCACGGTTCGAGTGAGTGATTTTCCAGGGGGGTGCAGCCGCCCCCCCTTGCCCCCCCCCCTCCGGACGCCCATGCCCGCCTATAATCTAAGTTTTCTGCGCGCGCCCTCTGTCCCTGTGACATAGTGGTCGATGGACACTTGACAGACTCATTTCTTTGCCGCTCTTTTTCCTTTTTTCCCCTTTGTTCCCCTCCCCAAGTGTAGGGTAGCCAACTGGGCATCGCCTGGTTAACCTCCCTGCCTTTCCGTCCTTTTCTCTCTCTCTCTCTCTCTCCTCCCGCTTTATTATAGGACAGAAGAGCACTTATAACCTCTTATAACAGGCTTTGTCGCATTCCCATCAGGCCTACCTTGTTGCCAGTAATTGCTCAAACTTAGATTTTGTGCTAGGTGTATTAAGGATTTCGTGACATGGTTGCTCGACATATTACAGTGTTACATTCCAATGGGTTACCCTGTTGCTTTTTACACTAGCTTCAAAGTTTGAGCGTACTGGAAGCACTGCTAGCACTGCGTATAAAAAGTGACCCAACATGGAGCCGCGAAAACACTCCCTCTGAAAAAGGGAAGACTGCCAGGGGTGGTATTCTCCCGGTGTCGCCTTTTGCGACATGTCGCATTCGCTCTTCACTGATTGGCTCGAGCCGCGGTGACGGCGGCGTGACGACACGGATCCGCCTTCCTGCTACGTCATTGTGACGTCGCCCCAATTTACTACGCTTAGTCCAACAACGAAATGCGCTGAAGCGATTCGCGCGGGCGACGGGTTACCGTTAGCGTACGAACGCAATCGGCAGCTGCGGATTTTGCGCCCTTAGCGTGAAAACATGGCGGCGTCCTTCCAAGCGAGAGCCGCCCGCTTCAGCCAATTCAACAGTCCTTGCGATTCCGGTCGGCATGTTTACCGGCAACTACTGGTGTTGTTGCTTTTCGCTATGACTTACCTTGCTTTTATGATAAAGTTTAAGCTGCAGTTCAGCCTAGTTTTTGATACGCTATCGATTCTGGAGCGCGCAAGCCTAATGGGACCTCCAGCTACACTGCTACCGTCTGCAACTGCCCGAAACGTGGCCGAAACCTAGCACAACCATCCGGAGCGAACCAAATTAAATTTGGAGCTTTTTCGCTGTGTTTTATACACTTAAATGAAGTAAAGTGAGTTTATATTAAATTTGCAAATGTTTTTTGAACATTAGACGTCATGTGATGGCAAATATTCTTGCTATGAAAGATACGAAACTACTGCTGCTAGTGAATCAGCAGTGGTAAATTGTCGCTTCTCGGAGTGAATGAAAGCACCGCAGACGAAAGTGCCAGGGGCGTTTTCCGTTTCTTCGAGCAATTTTTTAGGCCCCGCCCTAATGCGACATGTCGCAAAAGGCGACACCGGCAGAATACCGCCCCAGAAGACTGCCTGACGCATTTTAGGACTTTGATCACGTTACCAAACTTAAAAGGACAATTTGTGGATGAATGCCTGGGTATTTAATTAAGGAATACTTTTTTTTGCTAACAATTGACGAGTCACAAAGGTATTTTGAACGATTTTCTACATGTGTGAAGCATGTACAGAAATAGGCCAATTGTGTTTGCTTGGAAAGACTTTTCTCTGTAAAAAAATTCTAAAAATTTGTTTGCTACACATAGCGCAAAACTAATGAGTAGCTTTTACAAATGCCGTAGTAATGATTGAAACAATTAAAAAAATCTAGTTTTGAGAAAAACTGAAATTTTGGGGAATAAGTGAGCTGTTCCATTGCTCAATATTGTCACCGACAAAGGGTTGAAGAAACAGACCTGGTTCCAGTTAGACGAGATGGGCGTGCAAGCCAGCAGGCAGCTCGAGCGAGGAAGAAGACAATCTTCGAGCACCTCGAATGCCCAAAGCTTGGCAAGTCCCAGCTTAAACAGTTCGGCCGCGGTACGCCGCCACAGATTGTTTCATACTAGTTAGAAAAAAACAAGTAAAATTTATTTTTGAGACAAATGATTATGCTTGTTTTTTTTACGAAAGCTTTGAAAACGCTAAGTATACTCTTCAAATGTCCTGTCCATTCGTGAGCAAACTCCACTTCAGGAGCGTTGCGAAGTCTGGCAACATGGTACGAGTGGAGGTCCACGGGTAGCTCGTCGCTTATGTATGGGTGTTCCTTGGCTGTGCCGAAATTAGCGCTGTATTATTTTTTTTTTTTTTTGGGGGGGGGGGGGGGGGGGGCTAGTCGCGTCTCTGACGCTGAGCACTGAATTATGACATTCTCTAAGGGGACCGGAGATTATCAGACCGAATTTGTGCGGCGGCGTGGCTATCTATCCTCGCAAAATCACGAACGTGTTTACGGAATCTACCGTGGAGAAAGTGAAGTGTTCCTGTGTCGCCGATGCCTGTGACAAGCGGAAACGCGTTGGCACCGTGCTTATCCGTTGCTACAGGTGAGCACCTCGGCGGCTTTCCTGTAGCAATGAGCGGAATTTCTGTAGAATTAAGCGGGAAAGCAGCGCTACGCTTGCTGGAGGTATCTCCGGTTTTGGCGCTTTTACGTGCAATCAGCAGTGAAGGCGTCGAGTTGGCGGCACGTTGTGTCCCCAGTTGAGAATATGCAGCTGCCTTTGGTGGGGAGGGGAAGCAAAATAAGTCGGAATGTTTGCGTAACGCGATCACACAGTGGTAAATATTCTTCCGAAGAGGTTCGGTCTTGCGCATGATAGAACGTTCACAGTTGTACTTTGCCTAAGTATTCCGACGAAATTTTTGCGTGATTTCCCGTATCCGTTGTCTGCATCGGTATCGTGAATTTGCGCGCTTTGCATGCTAGCAGTGACGCCGAAATGGCATCCCTTCAGACGAAATTTCAGAAAGCGGAGGTCAAACAGTCTAGATCGCGTATGTGGGCGCATACCGTGGCAACGCAGTCATGATACGTGATACTCGCCAAAAGTCCCGCCTGCCGCGCAGCCTTTCTTTTTTCTCTCTGTGTCCATCGCAGCTATCGAACACCAAAAACTCGTTCCCGAGCGAGGGCCTCAGGAGCTCTCGGTTACGCAGGCATTCTGCTCAGAATCACCATCATCAGCCTGACTACGCCCACTGTAGGGCAAATGCCTTTCCCATGACTCTCATATTAACCCTGTCCTTCGCCATTTGCGGCCACTGTATCCCCGCAAACTTCTTTATCTCATCCGCCTAACTTTCTACCGCCCCCTGCTACGCTTGCCTTCTCTTGGAATCCACAGGATTCCAAGAGATTTCTAGGTCTCCTGTCCCAATAAACACAAAACCTCCTCAGAAACTCCAAAAAAGGATGGAATGTCCCAGTCCCAGTGCAACATTTATCAAACGTTTCCAGACCATAGAGGCAAGACATAGAAACACAAGAAAAAAGGCAGTGTTCCCACTAAAGGTCTAGAAACGTTCTTTCGAGAGTTTTAAGCAGCAACAAAAAAGAATTAATGCATTTTGGTCCCAGAAAGGTAACGGGGTATAACGTTTTCGGGACCAATGGTTTTCAACAAGAAACAAAAATGACAGCTCGCTCTCTTTTCTCTCTCCCTCGCGCCACAAGCTGCGGGGAGAGAAGGCTTTCCTCTTGCACTCGCCGTTTTGAGAGATGAAACAGCAGTTTCATTCGAACAGCCGAAGGAAACGGTAAACCCCGCATCTCTCTCGGCGCATGCGTTTCTCGCACGTGGGCCGTCGGCTCCATGCTGCAGGCAGGCGGCGGCCGTCTGCATTTTCATCGCGCCGCCGGCAGCGGCGGTCACCAGCTTTCACGTCTTCTAGCGTTTTCCCAGCTTGCGCCCAACTTCAACATTATGTGGTGGTCCCTCCAGGCGTCTCCGACTATCGGCACTCCTCGCTGCGCAGCTGTCTAGCAGAAGTGCAGTAATGGCCTCCCGTCGCTCGCCCGGCTTCCTCGCTGGACGGACGCCATTTTGCGCGCGCTTATTCGCGCTGCCCGAGACGTTCGAGCACAAGCACCAGCGCGCGCAGTTCTTGCTGTCGTCACTGCGCCAACTCGGCTGTCGTGGACTTCGTAGCTACGGATTCACGAAAGTTTTCCCGCGCACCTCGGCGTGCCCACACCATTCCTTTTGGAACTGATGCCGCTGTTCGAGGCGGCGTTCGCGGCAGCGGAGTTCGTGGCAATAGGTGACCCATGGCGAAAGTACATATAAACAGCGCTAAACGACAGGACTAGCGCCGTGTTTGTCTACTCCTCTTCTAGTCCTGTCGTTTAGCGCTGTTTATATGTACTTTCGCCATGGAACACCAACTCGCCCAATCTACCGTTCTTCTACAATAGGTGACTCCTCGCACGCACCCTGCATTCCTCGGCGCCTCCGACGACTGCAGCACGTTGGTGGTGGCAGCGTGGCCGTCTACTACGGTCTGAGGCGGAAAGGACCTTCGGAGACCCACCACTCTCTTTCTGCGAGTGCCCATGGATTAGCCTGCTCTACCTACTTCGCCACCGCGCAGCCATCCTGCCGCAGCGGTATAGTTTGTGCAGTGTTCGCGTGGTTATATTGACTCTCTCCCACTGGATTAATCGTGCCTTGATCTCGACTCCCAAGCTGGACTGTGCCGCATGTGCGGTCTGCCACACCATGGATGCAGCGCGCCACCGCACGTACATACCTGAGCACGTTCACCTTCCCGCCTGGCTCCAAGCAGTGTTATCCCCACACTTAGTCACAAGAAAATAAAACTCCCCTGCAGGATCGTTACGAGGGTGTAACGCGTATGTTTTGAGCGCTCGCTGTGCTGTGAGAAGGCGCAGGACAGAAGCCTGCGTTTAATTTATGGTTTCAGCTGTTGCAGCCTTGTATTTCAACCCTGGGTTTCCGTAGGCAACGTCGTCAAGGTATGTTGGCTTATTTTAATTGTTTAGATAATTTATTTATTTATATATTTAAGCATACTGCAGGCCCTTTTCGCACTTTTTTTTATTTTCGCCTAGTAGAACTAATATTTTTTTTCTGTTTTGATAACACGTCGCTGAAGCTTGCTCCGAGTCTCTAAGTGTGAGGGGGGTTTCAACTTGAAGAAAATCTGTGACCTGAAACTGCGTGTCCGCAACGTACGCCCATCTCGTCTTTTCTTTTGTCACCCAAGTTGCTCTTTACATACGTTTGCTTTTGCGTGTGCATATCTGCTTTTGTAGCCCTTAGAATGCTCGTTTAAGGTGCATCAACTTTCAGCCTGTATTCTGTTTTACTTGCTTCATATTGCAGATTTCTCAGGGCTGGAGAAAAAAGTGGCCATCATTATATGCACGGCGCCGTAGTGTTATGTACACTGTGTATTAAATGGTGCATACGTTTGCGTCTGCTGTTTGTATTCATTCAGATTTGCGCCGTTGAACGTCAGAATTTTTTTCGGCACGGACTTTCAATTCGGTCTGTATTGTTTTTATTTGACTGAAACATGAATGCATTTTGATTGTGGTGGTGTATGGTGCGGTCGCCGGCTTGGACGACAGGATGCAATTCGTGCTAAGAGCACAGCTAGTGACTGAAATTCTGTATGGCGCTGCTATTTGCTCTTATATGGGCCAAATCGGGTGACTTTTTGAGTTCATATTTCCTTTGTGTGCAAAAAGCTAGGACATTTCACGTAAACGGATAAGTGCAGAACGGCCGAGCCAGCACGCATTCAGACGAGTGGAAAGGTGGATTACACCACCTGTAACGAAAGTATGCACCTGAAATTTGTCACATATGTGCGCTTGGATGCCTGCAGGCTGCATGAAAAAGGAGGAATAATTTTATTGAACCAGAGCCGAGAAATCGAGCATTAACCTTTTGGGGCTATCCATGGGACGCACAACTTTTTGGACATTGCTAGTTGTGGGGACGTTTTTTAGATGTGTTCGGGAAAAATGAGCACCTCCTGGGGAGATTCCAGATGTCCCGATGGGTCATTTTTGGGAGATTTTGAGGACGTTTTGTGTTTGTTGGGGTGTGACATGGAAACCCGTAGCATACGGATCTAGAACTGTAACGGAATCGGAAACGCACTACTCTAAATTAGAGAAAGAGAAGCAGAGCGAGAAGTTGGGCATGCTGGTACGGGTTCATCTTGATTGAGGGACAGCGCAGAAGAAGACGATATGCTTGAAGGAACGCACGACGACGAGCTTTTCAAGCCCTAGTAATGTGTTCCTTCAAGTGTCTCGTCTTTTTCTGCGCTGTCCTTCAATAAAGCAGAAAAAGAGAAGCTCGCTATGATATACGGTTCATTCATTATTACAGCGCAAAGACGGCACAGAACAAGAAGGGGACACAACAGCGCTGTTGTGTCCCCTTCTTGTTCTGTGCCGTCTTTGCGCTGTAATAATGAATGTATGTAACCAACTCGCCCAAAATGCTGTATTATGGTATACGGATGTGAAAAATTCGACCACTTTGTGTACGGCCGAAAACTAATCCTTGAAATCGACCATCGTCATTTGATTGTCATCTATAAGAAAGCCATCGACGGTATTGCACAGGAGCTGTAGCGCTTCTTCTTGAGATTGATGAGGTAGGATTTCGACCTGCACTTGGTTCCAGGAAAGCAGCTCCTGCTTGCGTAGATGCTACTACCACGGGCTCCCATAAAAGAGAAATGCGATTGCGTCGGCACCGATGACGTAGAAGTGCACGTCGTGAGTACAGTAGCTCTCCTAATCACCGAAGCAACATGGAAACTTAATTCACAAGGGTAGAAACTTGGGCGAGTCGGTAACTGTGACTCATGGTATGTGAGTAATTAAATTCAAAGGCGCCAAACCATACGCACACACACACAGGAGAAGAAAGAAAGACGAGACAGAGCGCCTTTGTCTCGTCTTTCTTTCCTCTCCTGTGTGTGTGTGTGCGTATGGTTTGGCGCCTTTGAATTTAGTGATGAATAACTACCAACTAGCCCAACAACAAGTTCTTCTATGGTATGTGAGGCAGCGCGAAACGGGACAAGGGACAGAGAAAGACGCACACAACACAGGCGCTAACCTCCGACTGACAGAAACCTAGGCGACCAAGACGAACGTGAACCGTGCGGCACACAGGCGCATGCGCCTAGAAAAAATAATGAAAATCAGGTGAACGAGGAACAACGGACAAACGACTCAGCGATTATTTAAGAAGGCCAGCTCTCTTTTGGACAGGGAGATGGACGGCTTGCTGACACATTTATCATCCGAGGCAGCGATATGCGCTGCTTCAATAATTTCGCGACTTAACTGATCCCGTTGTCGCGCCACAATCAAGCACTTATCCAAAAATGGCACACAACCACACTCCTTACAGTGCAAAGCCAGATTACTGCCAGTAAAAGTTTTCAAGTTGTTTTTGTGTTCACGAAGCCTCTCATTCAAGCATCGACCAGACTAACCAACATATCGTTTGCCACAGGAGAGTGGGATGTCGTAAACAATGCCTTCAGTACATTTTACGAACTTTTTTCTATGATTAATGCTGCACTGCAGCTTTTCGGGACGTTTATCGGTGGGCTAAGTTTTTTTTTTGGATTCCGCGCTTAGTTTTTCAAGGGCTGAAAAAGCCACGCGAACATTCGCTTTCGTCCCAATTTTCTTGAGATTGAGGGACAGGCAATGAATGTAGGGAATGACGGCAATTTTGCCTTTCTTTCTTTCTGAAGGCACAGAATGTAGTTGCTCTTCCTGGCGCCTCTCCTTCAGTATGCCTTCAGCGACAGAAACACAGATATCAGCTGGGTAGCCTGCTTCACTTGTCATTGCGAGTTGTTCGTGAAAGCTCCGGCTGATGAAGTGGGCGCATGAATTTTCCAGGGCATTTTTCAAACATAAACTAATAATGACTCGGTTTACGAGTTTAGAATGTGCGGATGTGTAGGGCAGTAGAGGTCTGCTAGCGCGAGGTGAATAGCTCCAGCACACGTGGTTGTCCAGGAATTCAAAACGGATATCAAGAAAGCTAGTCTAAGTTCAGCGCTGCGTGTGTCTTCTCTCCTTCTTGGTCTGTGTGTGTTTGCGCTGTTGAACCATCACTATGAAGCTAGTCTCATTGTCAGTTGGCATTTCGTTAGTCAATATTAGCTGTGAAAAACACTTCTGTGCAATAGCTAAAATACCGGATGCAACCTGCTCTAAGCGCGACGGCGTACACTCGATTAGAAAGAGGAAATCGTCCCCAAAACGAAAGATTCTCGCCACAGTGGGCTGGTAAGCCGCTCTTGGAGGCTCTTGTCAGGAGATTCCAGATACAGGTCGCTAAGTACAGGGGCCAGACAAGCCCCAATGCATGTGAGGCAGGTGAGCACGCCCGGTAAGTGAAAGACGTAAGTGGTGCACACCTTTCTCAGCACTGCGCTGAGTGTTATGAATGCCCTCGAGCGGCAGAACATTTGCCACAGGCAAGATGCTAGTACTGCAAAAAGTGTCAACCACGGTTCCATGAGATAAAGATTTTAGGTAAAAGCAAATACACAAGGGCAAGGGAACTATTGGAAGCATTTCATAAAAGAGAGGTGTATCTTGTGTTAGAGATACGTCGGTGAGCCTTTTCAAATCGGAAATGGCGTATCTTATACGGTTTTGTAGATAGTGTTGTGTGGAAACTGGTATCTCTCGTCACGTGTCCTGGTTTTCCTTATATTTGCTGCGCTGTTAGTGAATAAGGTTAGATGAAGTTTAGCGCTAGTCCTGTGTGGTCCTCTCTTGTGTACGTCTTGGTTGCGCTACAGTTCTTTTCTTACAACGTGCACCATCTAGCCCAACAAAATGTTCTTCTACATCTATCTGTAACGGCGGCTGCGTTTCTGGTTATTGAGTTCCTAAGCGAGCGAGACTGACTTTGAACAGCTTGGCATAAACACTCGCATTTTTGCGATAATTATGCAAGTTCAAGTGAAAAAAATATTGTTTATATGCGCAAATATATTTTTCCGGAACTATGACATTTAAGCATTTCTTTGTTGCTACGCAATTTCCGCGTAATTTTGAAAGAGAAGTACACCAGAATTACTGTAAATTTGTTGAGTTCAGCTATGTTTTCTTTGTGAAGTTGGAATTGTGTGAAATATGAGCTTTATAAAATTGTTATTTTCAGTTCTTGCAGCGAAGACGTACTGATTAAAATTTATGGCCATTGAGTCACGGCAAAGTAACGTGCGATGCGAAGACGCACTGATTAAAATTTATGGCCATTGAGTCACGGCAAAGTAACGTGCGATACAAGACGTACTGATTAAAATTTATGGCCATTGAGTCACGGCACAGTAACGTGCGATACATTTTTTCGGTAACGGTAACGCGTAACTTTATTTTTGTAGGCAACGTAGGGCGGTAACGCTTTCTTTTTTTTAGTGTAACGAGTAACATATTTAGTTACTTTTTTTCGGTAACGCCTACAACACTGGTCATGACTACCCCTTTTCTCAAGTCTGTTCTCTATACGCTTCTCAGCCTGTGCTGGCAAAACTATGTAAACTTGTCTGTTCTTCTGGTAAACCTAGGTTGTATGTTTGCACACGTACCGCTTTGTGCTTACTCGTGGATGTATTTCCTTGCGCAAACTATATTTCCATCGCTTAAGCTCTGCCTTTAAGGGTATGGTGCACTAGCGTTAAAGGCCCCTGTTAGCGACTCCGCTTGATCTCATAAAGATAATACCCGAGGACGTGCTCAGTACTAGCGTTACCGGATTGCACTACACAGCAGTGTCACGTGGAATTCGTTCGCGTGCATTCACCCTTCACTTCTATGCACTTTACCACTCGCTTAATCATTACTCCCTTAATTAGTGTTTCTGTGATCACCAAACAGTCGTGAGGTCCCATGCCATGTTAAAAACTGCATGAGAATACACCGCTCTAACCCAGCCGCATGGCCGTGCCTGGACGGCCTATTGGTGGCGTTTCCAGTCCGATGATCAGAGACTCGATTCCCCATTAATTGCCCCAACTGTATTTTCAGCGCAGTTCATTTTCTAGTAAAATAACATTTGAATCTTGTTGCGAAGTTCAAATCACAAATTATTAATAACCATTCAGTTCCGGCGCTCCATGTGTGACGTCAAACCTTTCCGACCACTCCGGTGACTCAGCGCTGTACGCCACATTTACCTCTAGCGGAAGCATTTAAGGGGTTTAAAAACTGGCCAAAAACCGGGTCCAAAACTGCGCATCTCTTCGTAAATACTGTCTACAGCACCGTAAATGTATTCAGGAGTAATCGCTACACTGCGGCGTACTTTGGTAGAAGTATATAACAACGAAATGCCTTACCGTTAGAACATCTGTCTTCTTCACACGGGGCTCCCATGACTGCATTCAGCATTAACACCATGGCAGGGACAAACAACACTGACGCCATGGTTTTCCTGCTTGGCCGCCGGTGCAAGGTGCGAAAGCGGAATGCGTCGGCTAGTGCCTGCAAACTCGAGGGGGCTGTGTCAACATGCCTGCTGACCACACTTGCGTCCTTTTCTTTCATTTATTTTTTTATTTCGAGCTGGGGCTTGCAGAATGAAAAGCGATTTTGCGTGCCAAACCTTCTGGACGCTTGCAGCTGCGTTTCACCAGATAAATTAGCTTGTTTATTTCAAGAGAAGCTTTTAAAACTTTTACTTATTTCACAACTGGCGTGGTTAGCATATTTTGTTGGCATTACGGCATTTCGCTGGCAAAATGGGGTGTTACGGGGCCCAGTTTTTTATAGCACGCTACTTTTCTTCGGTCGAAGAGAATATTGAAAGGAGCCGTTCGTTAATTTGAGTAGTATTTGTAGCTGGGCTCCTTGGTCCATATTCGGGAAAAAATACCGGAGCGCAAAGTGCAGCCAGTGTGGGTACAGAACGAGCGCTCACGCTCTTTTTCTGAACGAAATTTCTATGCGCTCAATTTTGTCCCCGACCACCCCCCTTGCCCGAACACAGGCTACAGCTCTGTAGCCATAAGTGTTAGCAAGAAGTGGCCGGATTGTTCTGGAATAAAGCAAACTGGTTTATTTAAGGATACAAGAATACAAGAAGTTACGGATACTACAGTAAGATAACGGTCCTCTATACGTAGGAGGTTCGGCGGATCTGCCCGGTTGGGAGGGCTTTTCCGACGCGTCTCGTTTCGTCGGCGTCTCACGGTCCTCTCCTGGGCCTCGCTCGAAGCATCCGTCGCTTCGTGCTGTTGCGTTCTTGGCCAGCTGAGTGGGACGCGTGCCGTTGTTCTGAGCGAGCCGAGTGGGACGCGCGCCGGCGTTCTGGGCGAGCCGAGCGGGACGCGCGCCGGCGTTCTGGGCAGAGCGCTAACACGGCCCTTCCAAAAATTGCGCCTGTCCTCAGGCGCACGCTGTGGATACTAATTCCTCGGTGTTCAAGGCGCGTTCCTTGTACCTTCTCAGCTGTTTGATGTTCACGGTTATCTCATTTAACTTTCCAGGAATGTGAAGGATCCTGCTTATGACAGCCATGTTGGGTCCAGTCAATGCTGTTATTTCGAACGGCCCTTCATATCTGGGATCTAATGTAGATCTTGCGCCGATTTTGAGAAGAACGAGATCTCCTCACTGGAAATGCGGTGTCTGACGTCTTTCGTTGTAGCGTCTCGTTGTTTCCTCCTGGCTCCTCTCAAGAGAGTTTTTCATGTCCTGGCGCCCCTTGGCCATCTCGTGGAGTCTGTGCGGCGTCGATTTCTTCGAAGGTGGTTCCAATGTTCAGTTCTCCGGGCACCTTCGGGTCGTAACCGTGCATGAGATAAAATGAACTTTCGTCGCTGAGTCGGTGCATTGTGACATTGATACCGAACGTCGCCTTAGGCAGTTCCTTTTTCCATGATTCGGAGTTGTTGATGACCTTCCTTAGTACTTGTTTCAGTGTTCCCACCATTCTTTCAATCAGTCCGTTTGACTGCCGGCCAGTACGGAGGAGTGTTCACGTGCTGAATTCCAAGTCTGTGGTGAACTTGAGCTGTTCGTTTGTTCGCGAAGCCTTTTGCTTGATCCGTGATGACGATGCTGGGCACGCCGAACCGGGGAATCCAGCGGTTAGTGAGAAAATCCAAATAGTGCTTCGAGGAGGTGCTTGGCACTGCTATCGCATCCATGTACCTTGTTGCGTGATCGATGTATACAAGTACATATTCTTCGTTTCCATCCAGGGGGCCCATATGATCGAGAGAAATGACCACATTTGGCTCGCTCGGAATTTCTCTGGGGTTCAGGCACCCTTCTGCTCGCGTCGTTCGTGAGTTTACGACTTGGCAGGTGTGGCATGGCTCGATGTAACGGCGGATGTCCTTCGCTATGGACGGCCACCAATACTTTCTTTGCACCAATATCCTTGTTTTCTCGCTTCCAAGGTGTACGTTGTCGTCATGAAACACCGCCATGATACTGCTTCGGAGCCGCCGCGGTGGCTCAGCGGCTATGGTGCTCGGCAGCTGACCCAAAAGACGCGGGTTCGATCCCGGCCGCGGCGGCTAGAATTTCTTTGGAGGAGAAATTCTAGAGGCCCGTGTACTGTGCGATGTCAGTGCACGTTAAAGAACCCCAGGTGGTCGAAATTTCCGGAGCCCTTCACTACGGCGTCTCTCATAGCCTTAGTCGCTTTGGGACGTTAAACCCCATAAACCAAACCAAACTGCTTCGGAGCGCCGCGGGAACCACCACTCTTCTGCAAACGCGTCTTCGTTCGATAGACCTTTTCAGCACAACGCCGTCTTCGACTTCATAGCTGGAGCTGTTCGTTCCAGCTTCGGCACGGAACTTTTGGTATTCGGGGTCACGCTCTTGAAGTTCGCGTATGCAGCAATGCTTGCTCACGATTACGGCGAGGCAGGTCAGGTCGTCGCTGGTCACTTCGTTTTCGATTGGTTCAGCTTCTAGCGTTTGTCTCGAGAGAGCATCAGCAGCAGCATTCTGTCGTCCAGGCCGGTGCCTGACGTCGATGCGGTATTCCGCGAGATCTAGAGTCCAACGTGCGAACCGGCGGTTTGTGGCTCCCTTCTTCACTAGGTAGGATAGAGTGAAGTTGTCTGTGTACACTGTGAATTGCGGGCCTCCCCGCAGATAGATGGAAAACTTCTCCCTGATGGCCCAGTGCAGCGCCATACATTCCAGCATGTTCGAGTGTAGACCTTTGTCATGCTTATTCAGTGATCGGCTTGCGTATTCGATCACCCTTTCTCTTCCGTCTTGCGTTTGGCTCAGTATCGCTCCGAGCCCTGTCTGAGATGCGTCGACGTGCACTTGCGTTGGGCAGTCCGAACGGAAGTTTGCCAGCAACAGGGGATTCATAAGTGCGCTTTTGGTTTTGTCCACGATTTCTTGGTGCGCGCTCGTCCAGACGAATGGCGCTTCCTTGGAGACGAGTTGACGCAGTGGGTACGTGAGTTTTGAAAACTCGGGGATGAACTTGCGGTAGTGGTTTGCGAATTGCAGAAACGAGTACAACTTCTTCGCGCTTTTCTCGGGCTCAGACTTGTCGACGGCAGCGACTCTCGCTTCATCCAGGGTTCGCCCTTCAACGGAGATGACGTAGCCAAGGAATGAGATGTTGTCTCGCACAAATTGGCATTTCTTGATGTTCATCTTCAGGCCATTGATGACGACTCTTCGCAGTGCCTCGTCGAGCAGTGACAATGCTTCCGGTTGTTGTTGTTGTCGTGACTGAGAGAAGGATGAAAAGGAAATTGCACGGGCCTGCTACTGGCTCGAGCCAAGCCACCACCGCTGCCACGTGCAGATAGAGGAGAGTTAAAAGATCAGAGGAAGGAGAGAGAGGAAAGGAAAGACGCGCGTCGCAGCAACAACTGCGTCCGCCGGAGCGGACGCTGCTCAAAAAACAGATAAGCGGCCGAAGCCGCGCTCGCCAAAGCGAGAACCGCAGCTGCTCCCTTCTTATAGTAAACTCTCAAGAAATGAAATAAAATAAACAAAAATTGGAGAGGAAGCCCGCACCCAACCAGAGGTTATCGCAGGCGATCCAATTAAACATAAAAGAAAAGGTGCCAACGCCCAAGAGAAAATTTAAGAAAAACCAATTACAAGAGAGGAAAAAAAATGGCTGAGGCTTAACTTGGTTAAGCCTGGAGAATGCGAAGCATCATCGTGTCGCGTAATTTGGAGGTGCACAACCACAGCGACGGCGCGAGGTGGGCCCCCGTTTCTCCACTGTCGTGACGTCATCGTGTCACGTGGTGTGACGTCATGTATCACGTGATTTGGAGGCGCACAACCACAGCGACGGCGCGAGGTGGGCCCCCGTTTCTCTACTGCCGTGACGTCATCGTGTCACGTGGTGTGGCATCATCGTGTCACGTGATTTGGAGGCGCACAACCACAGCGACGGCGCGAGGTGGGCCCCCGTTTCTCCACTGTCGTGACGTCATCGTGTCACGTGGTGTGACGTCATGTATCACGTGATTTGGAGGCGCACAACCACAGCGACGGCGCGAGGTGGGCCCCCGTTTCTCTACTGTCGTGACGTCATCGTGTCACGTGGTGTGACGTCATGTATCACGTGATTTGGAGGCGCATAACCACGGTGAAGGGCTGAAGTGGTAGCTAAAGTAGTATGCTTCGCATAAAAACAAGAGGCACAAATGATGGGCGGGGAAAAGTGATTTTTAAAGCAAGACGCCCCTGATGGATTAAGAACGACGAAATGAACATGAAACAGGGATGGGTCCAGCGTGCCCAGATTCTTCAGACAGGCTCGCAGGCGGCCAGGAGGAGGGAAGGTGCGGGGATCTGTAGGAAGGAAGAGGCAGGAAAAGAAAGCGAGGAGAAAAAAAAACGATCAGACAGGAGATACTGGGCTTAAGAAAGCAGAAGGGGTACATAAAAAGGGGGAAATAGAAAAGAGGATCAAGTAAATGACAAAAAGGCATGTAAAAAACAAATAGAACGAGCGAAAAGTAAGAAAAAATAAATAAAAATAAACACAAAAACGAAAAGCAAACAAAACAAAGACTGCGTGCGCACGCAAAGCCAGCAAATATCAAGGTCCACATGCCATCCACATGCCCGTGAGGCAGGGGCAGGGCCACGGCCCACCAATATTGGCCATATGGTGCCCCCGACCATATGAGACATAGGGAGGCACAGAAATGGCAGGGAGGTCTACGAGCCATCCGGGCGGGAATACAGACAAGAGACAGGTGAAAGAAGGGAAGAAACGCGAACAGCAACGCGAATAAGCAGCGCACGAGACCGAGGGGAACCTAACAAAGAGGGGAAGCCATGAGGGGAAAGAAAGTGGGGATAGCTGGGAAGCCGTGCTGCGAAGTCTGCGGTGAGAGGGCAGGCACGCAGGTAATGGTGAACATCCCCAACAGCTGCCCCGCATGGACAAGAACGCGAAGGGAGGAGGGCAAAACGATGGAAGTACGAGGGAAAACGACCACGGCCAGTTAGGAGAGGGACAAGAGATCGGTGTGGAGGGAAAGAGAGCGGGAGACGGTTAATAGAGGGGACAAAAAGTTCAGGGGGCACTTAGGCACACTAAACTGCTTCAAGGCCTTTCCTGGAGCACTGCCTTTCCTGGAGCACTGTTAGGCATTGACTGAGAGACTGTTTGTTATTGACTAGTGTTTTATTTGGCTGTATACTTTAACTGCGCATTAAAACTACACACTTCCAGAGGCGCGTTTCACTTCTCCCCTAATGCGTCTCTTTATCTGCTTCTTCGACTTCGGCTGTATCCACGACTTCCTCAAAGTTTAGGTCGGGGGAGATTTCCGCAGATGGCTCATGCCCGGTGAATTCTTTATGTTTGATCGGGTCTACGTCGACTACTACCGCCTTGTGGTCACTGAAGTGGAGTGATATGTAGTCTAGATCTTTGACGCTGGGGTGGGTTCTGAAGACCAAATCCAAGCAGCTTCCGTACTTGGTGGTAGCTTTGTCCCGTGGAGTAGACAAGTGCAGACCCAGAGATTTCTGCATTCCATCTACGAAGTCTTGATGCGTTCTGGCATCCTGGTTGAAGTCTCCTACCACTATCATTGGGCCAAACTTGAACCAGCTTGGTAGCACTCGTCCCATGAATTCATGGCCAGCCCGTTGGGATATGTGAGGTGACAAGTAGACGCACATCACGTTAAGTCCACTTTCGAGCTTGACACCGCACACTTCCCCCACATCAAAGTGCAAGTCGTCAAACTGTAGCGGTGTTAGGTTGACGTCTGGGTGCGCGTAAATGGCAACTCCCGCTGCTTGGTTGGAAGCACGACTTGCTCCTGTAACGCAGTGAAAGCCTTTGATCTCAACTGGTGCCACCAAGGGATTCATCCATGTTTCAGTTAGACAGAGAACCTTGCACCGAGCCAAGACATGGTCATGTGCGACGTCTTGACCGTGTAGCGACAGTGAACGTACATTCACACAAGCTAGTGGAAGCTGTGATGCTTCCATGATCGCATTGCACCGCTGGGTGATTGTAGTCAAGCGATGCTCGTTTAGACGCCTGAACTCGTCCATGAGGCTGCGGTTTGGATTGCTAGTCAAGCCGTGACGGAACTTGGCCGTGCTCGTCGGCAAATTTGTTTTTGAGGAAAGGAAATGAATCTGTCTCGCGTATCTCGGTGGACACCTGAACCTCACGAGAAGAAGGGAGGGACATAAGAGTGAACGAAGACACCGTATTCAGTACACGCGCCTTTGAAAATGGTTTTTTGAGGAAAGGAAATGTATCTGTCTCTTATATCTCAGTGTACACCTAAACCTCGCCGTAACGGGAAGGGAGGAAGATGGGAGTGAACGAAGACACCGCAGTCACTAGTCGCGCCTTTGTTCATTCCAAATCATCGAGCTGGCATGGCGAAGTGGTAGCGTGCTCGTCTCGCACTCCGGAGACCGGGGTTCGATTCTCAAGCTCGGAAAATTTCCTACTCTGTTTTATTTGTTTGTCTGGTCTGACTAGAAAGGCTAATTGGTTAAGTAAGTCCCCACTAACTTGGAGCATCACTATACGATCCCTTTAATTGGTTGCATGGTTAGTAGCCAAAGTGCAATTGGCCCCCTTTGAAATTCGCGCACTGTGACGTCACGACCGTTTCGACCAACTGAAAAGCGTGACATTTTCTGTCGACAACTTCTGTTTACAACGATGAGGCATTAAAGGCTTCCGCCTTAAAACAGCCAGGAGGGTGTCCGAATGCTCCGCGGTCCAGGTTTCTGACCAAAGCCTGAGTACGGTGGTACGCATGCGGGTGCGCACTGACAAGGGTGACAGCCACGACGGCCGCAGGAGGCCATGCGCCGACGCCAGTGAGGCGGCCCAGTCAGCGAGCTCGTTGCCCCAGACACCACAATGGGCGGGGACATGATAGAGGAAGACAGGACGCTGGAGAGAAATGGCGGCAAGAGTGCGCTTGATGTCTCGGACGCGTAAGTCGTTCGTAGAAAGAGAGTGAAGAGCCTGAAGGAGAGAAAGGCAATCAGAGTAGACATGCAAGGGTAAAGGAGAGGGGGCGCGCCGGGCGTAACAACAGGCCTCATGAAACGCAACAGCCTCTGCGCAGAAGGCACTAGAGGCTGTCTCTAGACGAAACCGGCCCACGTTCCGCAGCGCGCCAAAAGATCAGAATGCGACGTAAGCAGCACCCGCAGAGTGGGACGTATAAGAGCCATCCGTGAATATATGAAGGCCGGGAAGGAAGGACTGAGATGGAAAGTGAGAAGGGAGAAGACGGGCGAAGGAGAATGAGGAAGCCAGAGAGGGATGGCCGCACCAGGGATCAAAGCGGGGCAAGATATCAGTCGGTAGGTAAGTGTTTGAGTTTGAGTGTGAGTTTATCAACATTTTAGTTCTCAGTACCGAAAACTAAGGGCCGGGGACAAAAGGTACAAAACCTGTACCTGCCTCGGTCCCCTGACCCCATAACAAAGTTGGTAGCGATGCACTCCGAATAAACAAATCATGAACTAGTGTGACCGCCAAAGGTGACGGGATCTACACCATTTAGAAGGTTGTACTCTGCACAGAGGCGATCCAATTCCAAGGGAAGAGGGGGTACCCGGAGGAGTACCTGAACGCAGCCGTGCGCGTTGTGCGGAAAGCCCCTGTGACAGCGAGAAGAGGGACCCGCTGCACAGAAACAACCTTCTCCCGAAGGCGGGAATTGGCGCTGCGAGACCACCAAGCGGGCGCGGCGAAAGTAAATGCGTGTTGTATAACTTGAAAATAAAGCCTACATAGATAACAGGGAGGGAGGGAACGGTGGAAAGAGAGAAACGAGACAAGACGCGAAGTGAGGATCTCTGCCTTGTCGCGGAGGAAGTGAGCATGCGGTAGAAAAGTGAGGTGGCGGTCGAAGACAACGCCTAAAATTTGGAGTTCCTGTTTGAAACTCAAGGGGCGACCCGAAAAGCGAACGGTTGGATTGCGTTTTTCCATTCCGCCCACGCTATGAGTAAACAGCATACAAAATGTTTTTGTCCACGAGATCGTCACCCGCGAATCAGAGGCCCAACAGGCTATTCTGTTAAGGACATCGGCACACAACTGCTCCAGCTCGTGGCGCGTACGGGCCGAAACCAGCACAATGGTATCATCGGCATAGGCCTGTATTGTTACGCCAGGAGGCATGGGACATTCGAGAAGATCTGCGATTATGACGTTCCACAAAAGGGGTGAAACGGGGGATCCCTGAGGGCTGCCGAGAGTGGGGTTGGCGGACACCTCCTCACCAGTGCGTGTACGATAGACTACTGTGCGCTGCGAAAGAAATGAGCGCAAGAGGTGATACAGGTTGGAAGGGAGAACGAGGCAAGGAAAGAAGCGAAGGACGAGGGGGTGCCAAACGCTATCAAACGCGCCCTGAAAATCGAGTGATATAAGAACTACGGGCGTGCGGGACATGCGGAAATTTTGCAGGGCCGTTCGCAACGAGGCCAGGGCTTGCACTGCGCTGCGCGAATGGATAAACCCAAACTGATTGGGGTGGAGAAATAGTAAAGACGGCCGTGAAGTAGGCGTTCTAAAAGTTTACCGAGGATTGAGTTCATCACTATTGGCCGGTAGGAAGTAGGAAGGGAAGAGGGACGGTTTGGCTTAGGAAGGAAGATGATCCGCCCCCTTCGCCACGCGGAGGTAAAGTGGCCGAGACAGAGGGCACCGTTGAAAAGGAAGAGAAAGAAGGACGGGTGGGCACGCCAGAGGCCCGTAACCAAGGGCGCAGTCAACCCATCCAGGCCGGCAGCTGTGCCAGTACCGAGTGCGTTCACGAGCAGCTGAAGCTCGTTACGCGAGAACGGGACGTCCGGCGGCACAGAAGGATGGTAAGGCGACTCGACGGATGCACGGACAGACGCGTGTAATGGTGTATCTATCAAAGTGTTTTCAAACGCGACCTGTGTCCGGAGCAAAAGTGCCGCCGACTCAACGACAGAAGTCGTCAAAACGCTGTCTCCTGTGTCCAGAGGTGGGAGGAATACGGGGGCGCGCAGTTTGGCGAATGCCTTCTTAAAGGGTGCGCCGAAAAGGTTTTTTCGAGTCGCATCGTGACAGGCCTGGCGCAACACCGAGTCCTTCGCCTCCCTGATGTTGCGACGGTAACAGGCAAGTGCCGCCTGAAACGCGGTGCGATAGACGGGGCGCAGCGATGTTTCTGAGCAACGCTGGAAGCGCCGGCGCAAAGCTCGAACGCGCCGCCGCTCGATGGTGAGCTCAGGGGAGCACCATGGCTTCGGTGCCGGATCACTCACAACTGTACGCTTGTGGCGCTCAATCAGCATGTTAACGCGGTCGTGGAACCGGTTGACGACGGTCTCCAGTGCATCGGAAGAGCGCAGATCGGCGCCAGCAACCCGGGAAAACCATGTGTCCCTTGCGAGGCACTGAAGCAGACGAGCCCGGGATGCAACCGTTAGGCGGTGCTGCTTCGGAGAAGGAGGACCAATCGACACCTCAATATAAGAATGCTCGGACAGAGATTCGGCGTCCGAGACGGTCCATGTGTATCCGGAGCTGAGCAGCGATGGGGAAGCGAGTGTGACATCAATCCACGACTCCGCGTAATAGTTGTCGTATGTGAGGGCGGAAGTAGGGTCATTTAAAACAGTCAGTTTGTGAGCCAGGGCGAAGTGGACGAGTTTGGAGCCACGCGAGTCGGAGGGTGCGGGGCCCCACAATTCATGCTTGGCGTTGAAGTCACCGGCCAGGATGATGGGGCGGCCGGCCGCCAAAGCGACCACTTCGTCCAGTTCATCTAACGAAGAGTCAAAGAGGGCGCGCTGCGGGGAGTAAACACAGACAAAGAGGAAGGAAGTAGACTGAGAGGTGTAGAGCACGGCCACAACAAATGTGGAGGCGTAAATAGGGAACACCTCAAAAGGAGGATCCAGCGCAAGGAGCAGTGAGCGCGGATGTGATTGCGCAGAGAAGACGGCAACCCCACTGGGAAGACCGGAAACCCCGCCACCGACCAGGTAAGGGTCCGCAACCGCTGCCAGAGAAAACGGAGAAGAGATGAAATAACTCCAGAGGGCAGCCGTCGCACGCCGGATATGGTCAAGGTTGATCTGCAGAAAACTAAAGCTAGCCATTGCGATATAAAGAGGCATAGGAACGGAGATAACTTAAGTAGAATAGGATCACATATGGGCGACAGCTGCTTACTATATTGATTAATAGATTGTGGCGGTGGTGGAAGCAGGAGGGCCGAGGACTGGCTCCGGAGACGAGCGATAAAGGGCAGCAAGAAAAGAAGAATACGAATGAAAAATCAGTGGAGAAGACCGTAAGTACAAGCAGAGTCGCAACCTGGCGGTTCGCGGGAGAGGTACGCAGGGTGATCGCAGCCCTAAGGGCCATAAGCGGTCCTGGCACGGATGCGTGCAGCGCGCTCCTGCAAAATTGAGCAGGAGGCATGCCCAGCTTGATGGTTAGAGGGGCGTCCAGCCGCGTCGCACAGGGCGCACTTGGCGTTAGGGTCCTGTATAGGGCGGGGGCACCGTGCGAGAGGGCGCGACCCCGCGCATCGTGTACAACAGGCCTTAGAGGGGTCCGTTGCATGCGGGCACGCCTTAAGGGCATGGCCGTATTGGTCACAGAACGTGCACAGCGGGACGTGGAGGTCCTCCTGGACCTCAACGGAGGTCCAACCCACAGTGACGCGACGGGCGTCACGAAACCGGGAAAAAGCGGGAGGGTCAACCTCTAGGACGTGAACACGTTGTCCAGAACGCTGTGTAAAGGACAATCTTATCTTACATTTCTGCGGATCGAGAGAGAGTGTCGGATTCCGCCGGTTGAGGGCGGTCACGAGATCCTCAGGACGGATGTCAGGATCAACCCCGGACAGGCGGATGTGGGGATTGCTTCGCAGAGGCATACGGACGTTGATGGAAGCCCGTGTGGCCTCGATACGGGTGATAGCAGCCTGCAGGCGCTCGAGGTTCCCAGGGTCCCGGGATGTAACCACCAGGGCGCGACGGGTGGGTCGGAGTGTGACGGCACCTATTCCCTCAGACTCTGGGTCGATGGCCGACTTGATGAGGGTAACAACCTAGCGACCCACGTTGTCGGAAGCCCCAACAGACGTTAAAATCATTTGATTGGGCTCCTCGGCCGGAGGAGAGTCACCAAACTCGATGAGCCCTGGGTGTGCCTGTGTTGGAGTGCCGGAATCAACGCCGACAGGTGGAAGAGGGCCGGCACCACCGCGCAGAACCGCCGCAAAGGTCCTAGGAACGTTGGGTCCAGCCCGCAGAAGGCGAAGTTCCTCCTCGGCCTCGGAAGCCGTGAGTTACACTTCGGCATTCAGGGCCCTCAGGACCTTCAGCTCACGATCCCGGGCGATAACTTGGTCTCGCAAAGCACGGACGCGCTCCCTGTCACGGATGGCGCAGGCAAGGAAGTGCTGCGCATTATCATTCATGGAAGAGACCAGGGACACAAGGGTGGCCCGGACCCCTGCGGTGATCTTATTTTTTCCATCGTTAATGATGGACAGCAGTTCCTCGTGCGCCGCTAAAAGGGAGGTATCCGTGCCCAACTCTAGGTTGTCGGGGGCCGGGGTCTTTGGGACAGCGGCAGGTGGCGAGGACCGGCCCGGGACGCAGGTTAAGGGGGTCAAATCTGAGCCCGAAAGAGAACGGGGTTCACCACCTGAAGCGGGAGCATAGTCAGGTAGACGATGTCCATCTGGCATGGCCGTGTCGTCCGGGTTGTCAACGGTAGGGTCCATGTAGGTGGATGTTCCCTTCAGGCCATCAAGCGTGTCGCGCATGACTCTTTGCATCGTCTGCGGTGCCTTGCAAAACCCAAACGCCACTCGTAGGTACTCATATTTTCCGTCCAGCCTGACAAAGGCGGTCTTGCGGATATCGTCAGGCTTTACTCGCACTGTGAGAAAGGCCGACTTCATGTCCAAAACGGTGAAGTAATTCGAGCCGTCTCTCATGATGTCATCGATGACATCTTTCATAATTGGCATCGGATACGGCGGATTGATGGTGTTCTCGTTCAGTTTTCTGTAGTCGTGAACCATCCGTCGAAGCGTGGTCGGATGGTGAGGCTGATCCACCACAATGGTAGGAGCGCTGTACTGGCTGTGGCTGGGTCGGATGATACCTTTGGCTAGGCAGACGTTGACTTGTTCCTTCATAAAGTGGCGGTCCGCAGGGCAAGATCTGTACGGTCTTGACGCGACAGGAATGTCGTCCCTGAATTCAATACTGTGCTCAACTTGCTCACAGAACCCCAGAGTATCTGTCTTTGTAGTGAATGCTTTATGGTGGCGCTTCAAAATTGTGCGGAGCTCATCCTTTTCGTCAGCGTCTGCGTCGCGGGTCATTTTGGACACTGCCTCTTCAACCAGATAAGCGAAATCTTCGTCAGGACCGGGTTCTTTCGAGTTCATCCTTACAAACCCGATGTCGTTTGCTGGAGCTTCGTCTAGGATCTTGCGATTGCTGAAGGCTGTTATTAACGTCTCTCCAACACGGTTCGTATCGTGTGCACCTGGCGCATGAAATAGTGACTCACTCACCGATGGCTCTACGGGGACCAGGGTGACGTCGTTCGAAATGTGGAACGTGATGTCGACGTTCGCGGCACGGCGCCAATCCGAACCCAGAATCAGGTCCATGGCACTTGGCAAGGGAGCGATCACGACCTCTTCGAGACGCGCGGTCGATGATCCGACGGTCACTTCCAAGGTGGCCACGCACGCTGGACTGATGCATCGGTCAAGCACTTCTATTTTTTCGGGAGACGTCCAGGGTCGGGGTCGAACGTCGGGTCCAACGGAGCTCTCGTTGAGAACGGACACGTTCGAACCGCTGTCTATGCAGACTCTCACCGGTCGGTTTTCGGTGAAGCCCTTCACGATAGGCAAGGTGCCGCCCGTCGATTGCAGGAAACAGTTCGCTTGCCTGTTTGTCGGCCCGATATTGAGTGCTTCGTTAGTTCTGGATCCTCGGCGTCGTTCTGCACGGATCGTGGCTTCTGTTTCCGGCCTTGTGCAATCCCTTGACAGGTGCCCAACGTTGCCGCAGTTGAAGCAGGTTCGTGCTCTACCTGGTGCTCGTTGGTCCCGCCGCCTTGACTGCTCGCCTGGATCACTGCGTCCGTCGTCCGCCGCCGCTCTGGACTCGTCGCTGCTCCTCCCCCGGTTCCGCTGCCCCAGTGCAGTTTGTCGGAATTGCGCCGTTACTGTCTTACGCCGCCTGGTGTCGAGCAGCGCTGCGCGGTCGATCGTTTCGATGACGCTGCTGCAAGGCTGTGCAGCTTGGGGATTAGCCCAGGTGTCCTCGTTGATTCCGCTGAGAATCAGCGAAATTCTTTCTCCATTCGCAAGCGGGTAGGGGGACTTGTCAAGAAGAGCATTTTTGGAGTACATATACTCGACGAGGGTCTCCGAACGGCGCAGTCTTCGAGCAGCCTGCAGGTCCAGAAACTCTAGCATTGTGAGCCTCCGGTCGAAACGCGTGGCGAAGGCATGCTTCCAGGAGTCCCACGTTTCGTAAGTCATACCGTAAGAAGAGTGCCAGTCCTTCGCAGCTCCTTGCAGCCGAGTTGCCGCCGTCGCGAGCGTCAGTGATGGGGACCAGTGGGCCAACGCAGCAACGCGCTCCACTTGCGAGATCCAAGTCTTTGCGTTTCGTTGAGCATTACCGTCGTACTCGGGGATGGCGGACGCCGTATCGTTCGTAGACTGGATCAGCACGGGCGAAGCTGGCGCTGACATTCTCGTCAATGCATCCGTCACCTGTAGCTGCGCACGAGCGAACATAGCCACAACTTCGTTCAGGCTTGGCGTACCCTTGGGAGCTGTAGCGGCATCGTTTTCCGGTGAGGACTGAGGAGGTGTGCCGCGATCGGTCTCCGCCGGCCGTTGGTTTGCTGCCGCGGTAGGGCGCGGACTCCCTCATGACGTTGGGAAGCCGTTTCGTGCCCAGTTCGTGTCGGCAGCTCGTGTCGTTGTTGGGCTAGAAGCCGTCGTATTTCGTCAACCTCGGCCCGCACCATATCGATCGCAGCCGGCGCTTTCGAGTCCGCTTATCCGTGGTCATCGCCATCTGTTCCGCCCTGACTGGTCGCTGAGTCGGACGTGGTAGCCGCAGCCTGGAGGCGAGCGTTGCCGTCCAGAAGACGAGTAACGAGATCGTCCTTTCGGCCGGTGCACGGAAGTCCGCGGGTTCTCAACTCGTCCGCCAGTCGCTGCTTCTTCAAGGCCTTGAGAACATGGCGGTCAGTCGATTTCGCAGGAGACCCGATAAATGTGGACTCAGAGCTCACCGACGGCGTTCTGCTGCGCTCCGCGATGTCCACTCTTTCTTCGTGCACGGGAGGTTCCTCTGGAGATCCTGTCGGCTGCGCTGTTAGCAAGAAGCGGCCGGATTCTTCTGGAATAAAGCAAACTGGTTTATTTAAGGATGCAAGAATAAAAGAAGTTACGGATACTACAGTAAGATAACGGTCGTTGATACGTAGGAGGTTCGGCGGATAGGCAGAGTTGGAAGGGCTTTTCCGACGCGTCTCGTTTCGTCCGCGTCTCTCGGTCCTCTCCTGGGCCTCGCTCGAAACATCCGTCGCTTCGTGCTGTTGCGTTCTGGGCCAGCCGAGTGGGACGCGTGCCGGCGTTCTGGGCGAGCCGAGTGGGACGCGCGCCGGCGTTCTGGGCGAGCCGAGCGGGACGCGCGCCGGCGTTCTGGGCAGAGCGCTAACAATAAGCATGCTCGCGCGGCTTGGTTGAAGCGGGGTTTAATGCATCGGTTGTAATGATCCACGAAAAGCCCACAACGAAGCAGTGCCATCATGAGGTTCAAAACAAGTTTTTGGTAACTGTGTAAATGAATTTAAATGCGAGTCAACGCTGCCCGTGTACATTTTCGTGTCTTGCACTTCGTCTTAAAGGCTGCTTTAACTCGTCATGTTATTGGGGCGTACCAAAAGGTTACCACTTGCTCCAATTTTATTCCTCATTCTTTTTAATGGCTTGGATTGTACCGTTGGGAGTGGAAATTAAATTTTTAGGCGAAGGCAGCAATCTTTAGAGCGAAATTTACTCTACGGATAAAATGGCTTCAGGGCGTTATCACACAGTGTAAGAAGTGATAGCAGGAACTGGCATTTAAAGCTGTAGCCAAACGGGCGAGTTGGTTATAAATTTTTTAAGGGCAAACAGTGCGAAGGACGTAGACGGAAGCAGAAGAAACACGGGAGAAGTGCTGATTTTTATCTTACTTTTCGTTTGTGTCCTCTGCTCCGGCATACGCCTTTCGCGCTTTTTGCCTTTAAAAAATTAAAATCTGCCTCTATCTGTCACCCTCCGAAAACCAGAGATCCGAGTTCATGCACGGCATGCTACTTACTCAAGCTCACAAAAAAAAAGGAATTTAACAGATATATTTTCAATTGTCCAGAACGGGAATAGCATAACTATAGCGTGCCTTCGAGAAGTGCCACCGGGGATGAAACTGTTAGCCTATAACGCGTTTTGTTTGGTTTATCGGGTTTAATGTCCCAAAGCTACTCAGGCTATGAGGGACACCGTAGTGAAGGGCTCCGGGAATTTCGATCCCTTGGTGTTCTTTAAGTCCATGGCAGAGCGAGGGCAGGCAGATGGTTCCTTGACACTCACAAAGTGACCAATTAAAGGGAGCCTCAGCTAGAGTGCTTGCACCCTGAGGCTCTCCCCTCCCTTGCTCACTTTGTGGACCAAATGTGCACTGATTTCTTGTGGCATAGCTACACGTGAAAACCGCGGCAGTGAGTGCAATTCTCACGCAGCTCATCATGCACTTCCAGTCCACCAGGTAGAATACAAATGGTGCTTTGTCCTCCCGCTTGTTGCAGATGTTGGTGCTGCTGCTATTATCACCACTTGCCACTGGTGTAATGGTCCTGCAGCTGAGTGTGGATGAATATGTGAATAGATGAAGGGAACTCTTGATCATGCGGTACCATGATCATGACACCTTTGCAGACATCTAATGTAATCGTTCAGGAGCCCAGTATGACAAATCAGCTAGGTGACCTGTCGAGCCGAGAGGTGATCGAAGATGAATCTGGCATCATGGCTCCTGAGCACATGAGACCCCATGGTGAGAGTGGTCCGCCACATCTGCATAAGATGCACACTATCACCTGCACGCGAATTAACGCTGTGCACTGAAATCTCCCAACAAGCTAAGCATTGGGTTTCCAAATGACTCTGGAGCAGACCAGGCAGCCGCAGGGTTGCGCAGCGACTTACCTGCTGTCCGCCTTCTGTGCAGTTCCCGTCGGCCGAATTTTCAAGTTTCAGCATCGACGCGGACGACGAGACGTATCACGCACCCTGCCGAGATAATCCTGCGCTACACACGTGCAGCAGCGAGCACCTCGGATTTGCCGCAAGCAACGCCTCCGCTTTTCCTGAAGGGAGACTGACGTCAGACGGCATGGCGCCCATACAACGTGGAAGAATCCTAGGGGGACCATCACTCCGGAGCAGACCTGCTGTTCGCCTTTTGTGCAGGTATCTTGGTATTTTATCCATTGAATATCTAGCTCCTGGTCTGCTCCAAGTGTGTTTGATTTTCTGTGTATTTTTTTTGTGTTTTTAGTTTGTACTTCGCTAACAAAATGGGTGAAAAAACACCTACCACTATAAAAGAGCTAGCAAAAGCATTTGCAGATTTTGAGGCTCGATTCAATGACAAGGAAGAAAAGTTGAAGGAGGCTCTGACAGGTGTTATTGAGACAGAACTGAAGAGTGTGAAGCAGTCTATGGAACTCATAAACGAAAAGTTTGAAGAATTCAAGACTGAGATGGTGACGCTAAAAGAGACCTTGCATCTGCAAAAGATGAGAACCAGCACCTTAAGCAGGAGAACAATCGCCTTTCAAATGAATTAAAGGAAGTAAGGCGAGAGGTTGTTGATCTCCAGCAGTACAGTCGGAAGACAAATCTATAAATAAAGGGCATTCCTTAACACAAGGCGAAAACCTGTTTCACACAATGGAGACCATTTTCTCTTCCCTAAAACTGGGTGTACAAGAAGCAGACATAAATGTTATACACCGTGTCCCAACGAAAGACACGAACAAATCAAATATCATAGTGAAGTTTTCGTCCCTGAAAGTCCGGGACCGGGTCCTGAAATCAGCTAAGAAAAGCCGGCTAAATAAATCTGTACTTGGCCTTGAGGAAGAGGATCCTATCTTCATTAACGAACAACTTTGTTCCGCGAATAAACTACTTCTAGGTAAGGCCCTGGCAGCAAAACGAGAAAGAGACTGGAAATTGGGTGTCCGGTGACAAAATTCTAATGCGGAAAGTAGACAAAACAAATGTACTCCATGTGACATGCGTAGAAGACCTGAGCAGAGTTGTCTAATCTGATGGCATACACCATTTCCGAGATAGAGCAAGCCAGGCTTGCTTATGATGACTTGTCTATCCTAAATTGTAATGTGAGAAGCATCCGTAAAAATTTGGATAATCTTCTAGCTTACCTGTCACAGTATTCATTCCGATATGTCATCATTGCTGTCACAGAAACTTGGTTAAAAGAAGGGGAATCTGTTTTTATTCCGGGCTACGAAATGCTATCGCTGCCAAGGAGCAGCTACAAACTTGGCCGCGGCGTCACCTTTTTTGTCAAAGTTGGACTTGGCTACTGCAGCTCCGAAGTGAAGAAACGCAGTAATGAAGCAATTGAAGCACTTTTCGTTAAGCTTCAGTGTGGGCTCATAATTGGTGTGATTTACCGTCCTCCAAGCTCTAATGTGCAAAAATTCATTTCTGAAATGGAAACAATTTTAATGTCATATGCGAATACGAACAATCCCATTGTATTCTGCGGCGATTTTAATATTGATCTATTATCGGACGACTGCAGTGACTATGTCTTTCTTCTTGAGTCATTCAACCTAAAAAATGTCATTACCTCTCCGACTCGGATAGCCAGTCAATCCGCATCTCTCATAGACCATATGTTGTGCAACCTTGACACAAATGTGCGAGCCGGTGTGTGCGATGTTGTTGTTGCCTATCATTGTCCCACTTTTATGTTTTTGCCAAGAGCCTGCATGCTACCGCCTAGTCGAAGTCTCCCAAGGCGATCTTCCCGTATTGAATACGTGAGAGTTAGAATGTTACTTTAGTTAATTAACTTCGAAAATATGATTAATGATGACGTAAATGTTGAATTTGAAAACTTTGTTTTTTACGTTACCAATGTAGTAACCCAATCTACGCGAGAAAACCTTAAACGTAATTATGATGACCCCATATGCCCATGGATAACACAGGACATACTTGTTGTTTTGAAGAGTGAGGATTCGTACTACCAGAGATGGAAGAAAAGTATGACGAATGAATATTACCGCAAGCAGTTCAAGTATTACCGGAATAAGTCAGTAGCAATGATTAGAGAATCAAGAAAACTGTATTATGAAAAACTGGTTATTCAAAACAAGCAGGGCACGAAACAACTATGGAAGATAGTCAGAAACGTAATTGGGATAGACCGACAAAATAATGTCACCCCCGGCAATATCTCCCCACACGTTCCTAATGATTTTAACGATTACTTCATTAACGTTGGTTGTAGTCTTACTAGTAAATTCCCGTTGCAGTTATCTATCTCGTGTATACCTAGAGCTGTGTGTAATAATTTCTATCTTCATGACGTTTCCACTAATGACAGAAGATCTATCGTCAGTAACATGGCAATAAACAAAGCAGTTGGTCTTAATGGCATACAGACACGGGTAATTAAAGAAAATATCGATATCCTTAGTCCTTACCTATTACATTTGTTCAATCACTCCGTAAAAAATAATTGTTACCCGGACATACTCAAAGTTGCTAAAGTAGTACCTATATATAAAGACGGAGATTCAAATCAACCAGGTAGTTACAGACCAATATCTGTACTGAGTGTGCTAAACACTCTCTTCGAAAAGCTAATTTCGCAACAGGTCAAAATATATCTTAAAGAAAATAATATTATTGCACCTCAGCAACACGGTTTTGTTGAAAATGGATCAACTTCCACAGCTGTATTAACGTGATCACAAACTCTTAATTCTGCCATGCATAAAAATCACATAGCTGTAGTTGTTTTCCTAGACATTAAAAAGGCATTTGATACGGTCTGTCATCCCATCTTGTTGCAGAAATTAGAAAGCTATGGTTTTGCAGAGAGTTCGCTCAAATTGTTTCATAGCTACTTATCTTCACGGAAACAAAGGGTAATTATTATTGATTTTATGTCAGATATTAAAAATATATCTTGCGGTGTACCACAGGGCTCTGTTATGGGTCCCATTTTGTTTTCACTTTATATAAATGATCTTCCACAGGCACTTCACTCTTCCCAATTAATAATGTACGCAGATGGCGCCGCCCTGATAGTTACTGGGGGATCTCTTCCGGAAATTCAAACAACAATAACGAGTGAACTGCAAATCCTGTCTTCCTGGTTCTTCGAAAATCGCCTAACCTTGAATGTAGCCAAAACTAAGTACGTTATTTTTCCTTCTAGGTACAAGGCAACCAACAACTCAATTACACTTACTCTAGGCAGCTCGTTCATACAACCAGTCTCGTCTTTCAAATACCTGAGAGTTATTTTTGATTGTCATTTAGAATCGAAAGAACAAATTAACAACGTATGAAAAAAATTAGCTTTCAGATGCGACATACTCATTAAGGCAAAACATTATTTTCCGTATTAACAGTACTGCATACTGGGAGAGTTGGTTAACATACATCTTGCAAAATTTTAGCGGGAAAAACACGGACAGAAAGAGTAGACGACACGAGCGCTACTTGTCACCTACGTGTCGTCTACTCTTTCTGTCCGTGTTTTTCGCGCTAAAATTTTGCAACCTGCCTGGGATATTCCTTCTGCCATTCACATAACAGTTACTGTTGTGAATTTTGGGGCCAAACATATAAATCCTACTTGTCACCTTTATTTCGTCTCCAGAAACGGGCACTGAACGCGATAAGATCTGTTTCAGATCACTCTAGGAGCAACATTTTTGATGCTAATCAGGTACCATCGTTCCCATCCATGCTTAACTATAAAATCTCGCTCTTGATAAACAGCATAATTAACATTAGCTCTCCTCTTCCGTTAAGCCTTTTTGCCCAACCCTCCCGTAATATAAGACAAGCATCCAAATGTAAATTTAACCTTCCAAAATGTAGCAATGTATATGGTGAACGCCGGATAGAGTTCAATGAAGCAAAAATATGGAACGGATTGCCCATCGAGGTAAAAGTAGCCAGAAACCTTAAAATGACTTGTAAACTGCATTTCAAGTCTGATCAAACTTGGCCTGAAACTCTTGTTTTGTGAATTCTTGACACCTCATTTTTCTTGGTGCTTGGTTTTGGTATGTTTTGTCATTGTATTCTGTGTATTCTTTTCTTATTTTTGTGTTTTTTGTATTTTGTATTCTTGGTATTCTTTGTATTCTTCTTGCAGTCTCCGATCTTATTCTTGTTTTTTGCTGCGTCTTTTTTTTGTAACCTGCACTATTGTTTATAACATGATAAACTTTTTAGGCTCCTGCCCTCTGCGGCTGAACTGCAAGTAATTTTTGTATTGGACCGGCCACTAGCTTTGTAGCTATCGGTCCAAACAGCGTATCACCTGTTCTCGCAATAAAGTTTCTGTCATAAAGAAAAATATGAGAAATTAACGAAGCACCGAGTTCAACTACGATTGTTTTGCAAACGAATGTAAAATATGCGGACTGCAAAACCAATCATTATTATCAAAACGAACTGTTTCCATATAGCTACAGGTATTTGATTGCAGATTTCCCAAACTGATGGGCACAAATAATTATTATTGCAAACTTTTTATATTGAAGTAAAAAATATCGCTAGAAAATACACTGCAGGCAAGGCCACAAGTATAATTATTTATGTCTACCTTGATGTTTAGTATATGCATGCTTTTGCATTTGGCACCAATGGAAATGAGGCTACCGTGGCATTGTGGTCCCTAAGAGAAATTCAAAGCCACAGAACAACACTGCGTGTCCTCCACACCTTTCTCCGCTGTCATGTCAAAAGTACAGCCATGATTAATCTACATTATTTTCATATGCGGTTCTATTTACACTCTGAGGCTAAAAAACAGCGCAAACGGGGACGAAACAGAGAGAGGGACACGTCCCCGTTTGCGCTGTTTTTTAGCCTCAGATCATGCATCAACCAGCCCAAATTTCCACCCGTTTGAAGTACCTTTCTATTTACACTGTCTTCCTAGCTCAATAAACTATAAAAAAATGCAATCAGATATCATTAGCCGTATACAATCTTGCTGCAGGTAAACATGCTATCCCTTCATGCCTGCCACAACATATTAAGCACGTGCTCACCAGTTTGACGATTTCCATGCGGGCAGTACAGGAGAATAAAGAGAGATTGCACACAAACGGGTCATGGATGGATCCCGCACAGACTTCTTTTGTGCTGGAACCTTCACCGGCAGGAACAGCACACCTGTAAATAAAATGTACAAGAGTCATATATATTTGATTTCCGCCTGCCCTTAGAGAAAAAAAATTGGCAGTGGTTTAGCTCTGGTTAAACCGGGTAAATTGCGTGCGTTCTTCTGGCGATTCTTCGGTGCGTTGCCTTCGCCTGTTAGGATTGCGGCTTTCCTGAGCAGTCAGGTGTTGAGATCCATCGGTGACCGATGACGTGGAACTAATCTGCGAGGTAGAACGTTGTCGCCGAGCTGCATCCTTAGCACGACGCTTTACAAGACGTTCTTCATGCTGTTCTGGCATCTCTTGTGCACGTTTTCGCTTTCTCGCTTCTTCCCGTCGCTGCCCCTTGTCCATAGAGGACTGCATAGCAAAGCATTCACGCCAAGGCAAGCACGCATTTATAGATGCTCTACAGCGCGGGAACATGGGCGCCGCCATATTTGGTCACGTGACCATTCCGCCACGCTGCCAGGGAGTCCACAGAACGCCATCGCCCGTTCGGCTGTTCGCCTTGCACGTCGGTAAATTGGTTTTTGAGGAAAGGAAACGCATCTGTCTCGCATATCTCGCTGGACACCTGAACGTCGCCGTAACGGGAAGGGAGGAAGATGGGAGTGAACAAAGGCACCGTATTCACTAGACGCGCGACGCGCCTTTGTTCATTCCATCGAGCTGGTGTGACCGCGTGGTTAGCGTGCTCGTCTCGCACTCTGGAGAACCTGGTTCGATTCCCCAACTCGACCAATTGCCTACTCGGTGTTATTTATTTATGTGGTCTGACTAGAAATTAGGCTAATTGCTTAACCGATATCATTCGAATGCCATCGATGCACTGCGCGCCAATGCTGCTAACGCCGGCTTCGAAGGCCAGAAGTGGCGAACCTCCTAGTGGTGCCATCTGTCGTAGACAGAGCAAACTGCTCGGCGCCGCTGCCGCGCGTCGCGCCGACGGCGCTACCAGCGCCGCGCGGCAGCGGCGCTGCCATCTGGCGGAGCGCGGCTGAAGCAACGCTGTTCAAGGTCATCCTTGTTCCTACCGAGTGGGGCTACGCGACGAGGCGAAACCTACGGTAGTATTGCTAACGCAATAAATTTTTTTCACCTTCGTACGGTCATTTCCACGTAACTGCTGTGTAATTGATGATGTAACACTGTTATGAAAATTTCAGCTTGAATAGCGGAATTACTTTTGTGTGCTTCATTAATAATGCTTAAGCCAGGTAATAGTATTCTTTTAGGGTTTCACGTAATATCGTTCCACACTTAAGGAAACAACTCCTTCCAGCTGATTTCACCTATGCTGCCTTTCACATCCATCGACAACAAAAACAAAGAAATCGACCAACGTGCTAGCATGCTAGGCTTTGTTTTCTCAACTTGGCGCTGTGTACAAAAACTGAAACAGAGTATGATGCAAAAAGCAACGCGAAATGCCGAATACAAATTTCGGATTCGCAGCATGCATCTTGCACACACTCCTGTGCATGCTTTATAGTCATTTCCAGTCTGCATGCAAAAAGAATGAGAATGACGCTACACACAGATTGATGTCTTGCCGAGAAGCCCGACACATTCCTGGAGCTTGTTGCTCGGGCGCTCGAACACCTGTCATGTAATCGACTCATCACGCGTGCAGGCCCATCCGCTCAGCGACGTTCACTGCTGGCGATCGCACCTCAGAGCTCGACACATCGGCACTGCTTCTCGCCGCATTGCATCCTTGCATACCCACCACACCATATGCCTCGTCAGGTGATTGCACAGACGAGCTGTCTTGCCAGAGACAAGTCGAAAACATCGTGTGGACCTCGACAATCTCTCACCTTTCCCATTTCTAGGGTTTCACAAACGACAAATAAATGCCACGAGCAGCAAATCGCACCACCGGCACTACCATATCCTCGCTACACTAACCGCACAGACCCATGATTTCTTACTGCGAGCAAAGAGAGAGCAGTTAGCGCCCCTATTCGGCTGTACATTTAAGCCTTCCCCATTAATGCTCTCAAGGGTTGCTTATTTCAGATGCGCCCTTATGACGCCATTTCATTGCATTGTGCAATAAAAAAAAGACTTCTATTAGCTTAGCTTTGGATTGAAATAAATACCTGTTAAACTGCGGCGACCTAACGCCGTACAAATCAACGTTTCACTAGCTCATTTGCAGATTCGGGTACCTTGTGGCGCGCCAAATTATAGCGCGAGTTACAGCCATTTTTCGCAATGGCGGCACAATGTAGACGTAATGAAACGTCAATTTGACATCACTCCAAAATGTGTGCGTATCACTTGTTTCACGTGACATTGTTCAAACCAATCAGATTTTCGGAAGGTGCCATTTCCAGTGTGCAGCTATTTTCTCCAAATTGGCAAGCCGAGCGCAAGGGCTCTCATACGTACCATTTGTAGCTTCTTTTCCCTTCACAGTCACGTATATGTACCAGCGGGGCACCAAGAATAGCGCTGCAAAAAATACATTTTCAATGCCACGTCAAGTTGACGTCAACGCAAGAAGTGCTTCTGTAACTGACCCTGATTGGCACACCCGTTAACGGGGATTGACACTTCTGAGAGCCAATCAGAGAAGTAATATGGCGCCAGCAGGCGAATGTGAATATCGAGAATCGGAGCCGTGTACTTCAAACACATGTAAGCGCATGGTGCGACGAGCAGTGTCGTGTCCAGGCGACAGAGCCGATGGTAGGATTTAAATATGTCCAGTGTTGTTCCAAGCTCACAGGGTAGGTTCCGCTGTATTGCAATTTTGTCATAACGACGGTGCTTATTCGGGGTGGCTGTGCCACGAGAAAGTACGGGCTTGCATGATCCGGCATATACGATAATGAAAGCATGTACGCATTCACCCGAAAGCTGGAACAAGCAGCGACAATTTCCTCTACTAGAAGCGCAAGAAAGCGCACGATGTGACGAGTAGTGCCGTGCCCCGGTGACAGAGCCAATGGTGAGCAGTTAAAGAGGTCCGCTCTTGTTCCAGGTTGAATGGGGTAGATTCTGTTCAATTCCAATTGTGCCGTGAAGACGTTGCGTGTTAAGCGCAGCGGTGCGACGAGAAATTCCGGGCTTGGCTGATCCGGCAAACAGGATGATTAAAGGCAGTCGATTAATTCACCCGTACGGCTGGAACAGGCAGCGACCATTACCTGCACGGGAAGCACAACTAAGCGCATGGCGCGACGAGCACTGTCGTGTCCCGGCGACAGAGCTGATGGTGAGCATTTGGGTATGTCCGCTGTTGTTCCACGTTTACAGGCGTAGATGCCGCTGCATTGCAATTTTGGCATGAAGATGGTGCTTGATCGGTGCAGCGGTGCGATGAGAAATTCTTTTCCATGATCCGGAAAATAGGATAGTGTAATTTAAAAGCACGTCTTGCTGGACAAGTTGGTAGCTGTTCATATTTGGTTACAGGTGCGAAAAAAGACAGAACACAAGAAAGAAAGGCGGGACGAAGCGCCACTCACAACTGATTTATTCGAAGAAAACATGTACAAATGTATGCCGTGTTATATGCAAGGAATACTGTCACCTTCAGAGTTGATATGATAGCGAACGGGTGAAAAAATTGTTCTCAGCCTTGTGCAAAGATATGGATGTGTCGCTGACGCACATGCTTCCTTTTTTGGCAATAACAAAAGCTTCGATTAGTTCCCTAGCTTATGTGTCTTTGCTTTTTGACAGAATTCGTACACCAGAAAAATATGGCTCACAAGAGCGTGACGGGCAGGACCTTATATGCTTAGGCATATTTGGGCGTTCGTTATTTTGCTGAACGTTTCTTTCGTGTTCCCTGATTCACTCGTTAACGCAGCGTCCAGTTTGGCCTATGTAGGAGCGGCCGCACGAGAGGGGAATTTCATACACAACTCCTTCGGCGCACTTCATGAACGATCGCCTATGTTTCGTGCCGCACACTCTCTCTTCTTTTCGTCCTCTTTCAGCGCGAGAGCGAAGGCTTCCGAGCTTTTCAGGGGCTGAAAACACAAGCGGCACTCCATGCCTGCTCGTGACCTTTTTCAAATTGTGGGCTAACTTGTGCACGTAGGGCACCACCACAGGTCGCACCACCTCTTCTCGAGGGACATCTTTCCCAGCTCTCACAGCCTTACTTTTCATCTTCTGTAGCAGGCTTTCAGCGACAGCCGTTACGAGCGAACTAGGAAACCCAGCTGAAGATAGCCTAACCAATTGGTTCTGGAAACTTAGATGCATCTTGTGAGAGCATGATTTTTCAAGGGCAGATTGGAGGCAAAGTGAAGCAATCCCTCTTTTTATTAGCTTGGAATGAGCAGAATCATATGGCAGAAGCCCCTTTTTTTTCGCGCTGAGCATACGCCCAACAAGCCGGTTCCCCACAGAATTCAATTTTCAGATCCAATAACTGTAAAACATTACCTTAAGGAATTTCACATGTAAAACGTAAACCTTTTCCATGTTGTCGAAATAAGAATAAAACATCTTGCACACTTTTTTCGAAGTTCAAACTTCTGTCCTTAGCAAAAATGATTAAAAAATCGTCCACATATCTCAACACTTTAAAAACGTTACTAGTCGGTAAAACCTGGTGCAAAACTTGATCCATTTGTGACAGAAAAATATTACACAAAACGGGTGCAACGCCAGAGCCTATACATATGCCAGCTTTCTGCAGAAAACACTGTTCGTCAAATGTTACAAAGGTGGATTGTAAGTAAAACTTTAAAAGAGTTAAAAAATCCTCAATGGATACATCCGCAGTATTTTGAAAAGAAACAGGGTCTTTATTCTCAATACACTCCCTGACTGCAGTGAACAAGGCTTCATGGGGAACAGAATAAAATAAATCCACAACATCTACCGAAAAGGCGCGTCTAACATCACAATGCGATTTTAAGAAGTCACAAACTTCATCAGATTTTTTGGTAAGGAAGGGGTCTTCTACATCAAGCTTACACAAATTTCCAACAAGAACCAGCTATGCAGCTTCTGCCGGACCCCTTTTGAGTAAGAATAGTTCTAAAGGGCATTCCTTCCTTGCGCATTTTTACAGAGAATAACACTTTCAAAGCATTATTCTTGCATTTGGCAATCTGCTTACCAAGACGGACTAAACCTAACTGCTCACACATCGCAACAGCTCTGTTCTTACCTTTCGTAGCTTTTACTTGGATAGGCGAAAAATTATTTTCAATTGCCCGGGCCGCTCTTTCTGAGAAATTCTCTTCAGATAAAGCTACAAATCCACCTTCCTTTTCTGAACGGTAAACTGGGGTAGTTGGTAGGAATTCATACTGAAAACTGCGCAAAAAACGAAGACACAGAACGAGAAGGCACGACACGGGCGCAGACTATCAACTGAATTTTTATTCACATGAAGAGGCCTATATAAGTATCTTCTGCCCACAGTGAGACAAGCACATAAACACAACAACCGCGAAAATCAACGCAAAACACAATCACCCACTATCCCTTCGCGTGCACCGTGATGCAACCGTCAATTACTCTTCCAAAAAACTGCGCACAAACAAAACCACGACAACCTTAACGGTCACGCTGATATCGCCTGCTCGCCTTAAGAAAACTGGCCAAAAAGGCTATCTCCCTATCAAGCAAGGCCACAAATGGTGATGCCACACAGGAATCTGAGTCTTTCTTGATTAGGTAAGCCTCCACCATCTCCCTGCATACCTGATCGCTGTGTTTGAACAAGACGCTGGGCCTGTTCAAATGAGGGTAGCATTTTTCGCAACCCTTGCAATGCACGGCGAGATTGGAGGAAGCCGCGCCCTTCAACGACCTACGATGCTCCGCCATCCGCTCGTTTACGCAACGACCCGTCTGGCCGATGTACTTTTTTCCGCACGAGAGCGGCACTTCGTAGACAACTCCGGTGTTTACTCTGTGAACCTAGTTTCCTTCCTGTGCTACCGAACAACCAGTTCCAGCACGACTGCCCTCAGACTCTAGCTTTTAACGCACAGCACTACAAATCCACGCAAGCTTATTTTTGGCCGTGAAAATCACGTGTACTCCATACCTCGCCCCAACTTTCTTGAGCCGGTGTGAAATTCCATGGACGTACGGAATTCCCACCACACGTCTCCGTCCCTCGTCCTGCTTGTTATTGGAACCACTACTCCCTTTCTTGGCCAGGATCCTCTCGGAGATCTGAGCCAACAACTGCTCCGGAAACCCGGCTTCCTTCAGCCTTTCCACCTGTGCCAGGAAACTAGCCTCAACTTTGTGGTTACAGGATTTCGCAAGGGACGCTTTTAAGCAGGACGTGGCTATACCAGCCTTGACTATCTTGGACTGCCCCGAGCTAAAGTTCAACAGTGGCTTCTTCGTTCTAGGGTGATATTCCCAACACACACCATTATCCAGGTACTCGATACTGAGGTCTAGAAACTGGAGGGTATCCGAGCTGGGCATCTCGAAAGTGAATCTGAGGCCGCCACCAGCATCTTTGAACATTTTTACGACGTCCAGAACCGCCCTGGGAGAGTTTGACTTCACAACACTGGCAGAATATATGCACAGCGCTCCTCAAAAATTTTGGAGGTACCTCTCTGGCTCGAACTCAACGATAAACGGAGTAGTAATAAACGGTACTTTAAGCTATGAACCGAAATTAGTCGCCGAAGCCTTTAATAGATTTTTTGTGTCGGTATTTACTCCGAAACAGCATTTACATTCAAAGAAAGCGCCAAGCACCCAGCAGCATGATGGCATTGTCATATCACGAGAAGGTATCCTTTCATTACTTTTAAAACTGGATTCTAAGAAGTCACCTGGTCCTGATAACATACCTAACGAATTTCTGAAGCATTACTGCGAATGGGTTTCCTATTTTTTAGAGATTATATTTATAGCATCATTACGTGATAGCGCTTTACCGGGTCACTGGCTGTTAGCAAGAGTTGTGCCTGTTTTTAAATCTGGTGATAAATTTGACGTTTCAAATTACCGTCCTATATCTATCACATCTTCTGTGTGCAAAATGTTAGAGCATATAATATGCAAATACCTTGTAGAATACATTGAGAGCAAACACCTTTTTTACAGTAAACAGTATGGTAATAAGGGAGTAAATACTCATTGACATCCACCCAAGCGCAGCCATACGGCTACAAAGGAAAGCTATACAGCTTTCTCAGAAACTTCGCAGTTTGTAGCCGTATGGCTGCGCTTGGGTGGATGTCAATGAGTATTTACTCCCTTATTACAAATCTACTCCACCTTGGGGGATTCCCCTAAACATTTTACCAGCACTGTTCCCACTTCGAGTTATTGATCAATTCGCTCTCGCCCTACCATAAGCTTGCCGTCCAGGTTAGCTCAATTGGTAGAGCGACTGCTCAGGTGAAGCGGTGGTCCCGGGTTCGATCCCCGGACCAGGAAGAATTTTTCTTTAACTGCGAAGTTTCTGAGAAAGCTGTAGCTTTGTAGCCGTATGGCTGCGCTTGGGTGGATGTCAATGAGTATTTACTCCCTTATTACAAATCTACTCCACCTTGGGGGATTCCCCTAAACATTTGATAAACAGCATGGCTTTCGTAGCCGTCTCTCGACAATAACACAACTATTTGAAATTACTCATGCTTTTGCTACAGCCATAAACTCAAAAGAGCAAATAGATGTCATTGCAATAGATCTCTTCAAAGCATTCTACAGAGTGTGTCATGGCAAACTTCTACACAAATTGCATGAGATGGGTATCGATGTACAAATAATTAATTGGATTCAGGCTTACTTAAATAACGGAGAACAGTTTGTACTAATAGATAAAGAACGCTCATCGACTTCATCAATATTGTCACGGCTATACAGTCGGGAGCCAGGTCACGTTTTACTGAACAGCGCCAGGCAGCAGCCAACTCCCGAGTGGAACCCGAAGAAGAGACGACGAAGAAGCACCGCCCGCCACCATGGCTAAGGCTAGCCAGGATGGCGGTTAAGGCAGTTCGGCCAGGAGACGGCGCCACGAGAATGTCCAGGAATGTGGTATTGCTCCCCCCCTCTGGAAAGCGCCGCCCGCAGCGCGGGAGGGCGTGTGGTCCGACAGCCGCTTCCCCCGGCACAGGCTTTTGGGGCACGAACATCCGGTGATCGTGGAGTGCCCTTGCAGAGGCGCAGTAGTCCTGGTGTATATAGTAGGTATCGGCGACGGGCGCGGAATCCACTTTCTCGGCCGTCGTGATCTCGTACGCGAGGAGGGAGAGGCAATAAGACAATCATCATAGATGCGGATAGCTGGAGCATATGGGCGGTCAGGATGGAGAATGCCATGATCTTTGCGCTCTTAGTCGTCTGGACATTGGCTACTTCCAGTGGGAGCAGCACGCGGTCGTTCAGCGTTCGCGACAGTGAAGCGCGGGTACTCCGTCCGACGAAATATTCAAGCTGCAGCGTGGTATGGTTGAACAGCACGGCAAGTGTGGAATGGACGTTGACGTCGCCGAATTCCATGAGGCGGTTCTGGCCGATCACCATCTCGACGGGTGCGCACGGTGAAGAGCCTAGTGGAGAGAGAGAAGGTAGAGACGAGTGAGCTGCTAGCGGGCGTGGTAAGGCTTCATTCGGGCGACATGCACAACTTCGGACGTTGGTCGTCTAGAGGAACGAACAGTTCCTTGAGGCAGAACTTCATAGTTTACCTCGCCGAGTTGGCGTAACACTTTATAGGGGCCAAAGTACCGCCGAAGAAGCTTTTCAGAGCGCTCTCGTTGACGGACTGGGCTCCACACCCAAACATGTTCTCCGGGCTGGTAAGTGACATCCCTGTGGCGATGGTTGTAACGGCGAGCGTCTTTTTCTTGTTGATGCCGGATATGCTGCCGAGCAAGTTGGCGAGCGGCCTCGGCTTCGTGAACAAAGCGGTCGGCCCCCACGACAGTGGAGTTTTCACTACCAGGAAGCAGCATGGCGTCGAGCATTGTCACGGCCTCGCGACCATGGACTAAGCGAAACGGTGTGAAGTGAGTAGTCTCTTGCAGCGCGGTGTTATATGCGAATGTAACGTAAGGGAGTACTGCATCCCAGTTGCGGTGGTCGTCGTCGACGTACATAGAAATCATGTCGGCGATCGTCTTATTTAGGCGCTCAGTGAGTCCATTAGTTTGGGGGTGATAAGCTGTTGTTCGTCGGTGACTCGTGCCGCTGAGTCGCATAAATTCCTCTGTCAGCGCCGAGGTAAAGGCCGTTCCTCTGTCAGTTATAACGACCGTGGGTGCGCCATGACGAAGCACGATGTTGTGCATGAAGAAGGTGGCAATTTCCGCAGCTGTTCCACGGGGAAGAGCTTTCGTCTCACAGTATCGACTGAGGTAGTCGGTGGCGACCACAATGTACCGGTTACCCAGCGAAGACTCCGGAAAGGGGCCGAGTAAATCCATGCCGACTTGGTAGAAAGGAACTTGTGGTGGATCAATAGGCTGCAAAAGCCCGGCCGGCTTAGTCGACGACGTCTTGCGACGTTGACACTCGCGGCAAGTTCGGACGTAGCGTTTCACAACCTCCGAGAGCTTGGGCCAGTAATACGTTTGCCGTATGCGGGCCAACGTTCGGGAGAAACCAAGGTGACCAGAGGAAGGATCATCGTGGCACGCCTGCAAGACTTCATCGCGAAATGCATTAGGGATAACGAGCAGATAGGCAGGCTCCGTCGACCTATAGTTCTTTTTGTACAGGATACCCTCCCGTAAACAGAATGATGACAGGCCGCGCGAAAAGATGCGGGGCGGAGTCGGGGCGCTTCCTTCGAGATAGTCAATCAGGGACCGTAATTCAATGTCGTCTCGTTGGCGGTGAGCCAGGGTGGACGCGGAGATGACCCCAAGGAAAAGGGAATCGTCATCGAGGTCCACGGGGCTAGCAGGAAGTGGGGCACGGGACAAACAATCTGCATCACTGTGCTTTTGCCCTGATTTATACACGATGGTGACATCAAATTCTTGCAGTCGGAGGCTCCAGCGTGCGAGTCGCCCTGAGGGATCCTTGAGATTTGCCAACCAACACAGCGAGTGGTGGTCGCTCACCACTCGGAAAGGGCGGCCATACAAATAGGGTCGAAATTTCGTTACTGCCCACACAATAGCTAGACATTCTTTTTCGGTGGTGGAATAGTTCACGTCAGACCGTGATAACGTGCGGCTTGCGTAAGCGATTACGCGTTCGACACCATCCTGCCACTGTACAAGTACCGCACCAAGGCCAACGTTACTCGCGTCTGTGTGCAGTTCTGTGTCAGCTGCCTCATCGAAGTGCCCAGGTATGGGTGTATTTTGAAGACGCGTGCGTAGCTCTTCGAAGGCATGTTGTTGCTCCCCACCCCAGACGAACGGTTCGTTATCTTTGATGAGGCGAGTAAGGGGCTCAGCTATTCGGGAGAAGTTCTCCACAAAGCGCCGATAGTAGGCGCAGAGTCCCAGAAAACGGCGCACACTTCGCTTGTCAGCAGGAATGGGAAAAGAAGCGACGGCGGCAGTCTTGTCGGGGTCTGGGCTAACGCCCTTGGCGCTCACAATGTGGCCCAAAAACTTCAGCTCCAGGAAAGCGAAGTGACATTTTTCGGGCTTAAGGGAGAGACCAGCTGAACGGATAGCTTCGAAAACAGCGCGTAAGCGGCTGAGGTGTTCTTCGAAAGTGTCGGAGAAGATGACAACATCATCCAGGTACACGAGACACGACTGCCATTTGAGATCAGAAAGCACAGTGTCCATCATCCGTTGGAAAGTTGCCGGAGCTGAGCATAGACCGAAGGGGAGCACCCTGAATTCGTACAAACCGTCCGGGGTAATAAATGCGGTCTTCTCCCGGTCACGTTCGTCCACCTCTATCTACCAGTAGCCGCTCCGTAAATCGAGTGATGAAAAGTATTTGGCGTGGCGCAGACGGTCTAGGGAATCATCAATGCGCGGCAAAGGATAAACGTCTTTCTTAGTGACTTTGTTCAGACGTCGGTAATCAACACAAAACCGTAGGGTCCCATCTTTCTTCGCAACTAGGACCACAGGCGACGCCCACGGGCTCTTCGATGGCTGGATCACGTCGTCCCGGAGCATTTCTTGAACTTGTCTTCGAACTGCATCCCGTTCCTTTGAAGATATCCGGTACGGCGACTGGCGTAATGGTCTCTGGCTTTCATCAACTATAATTCGATGTTTTGTTATCGGCGTTTGTCTAACTCTGGAGGTTGACGCAAAACAGTCCTGGAAAGAGTCAATGACAGTCTGCAGGTCGCGTTTTTGACTAGGCAGGAGATTCGGGTTCACGTCGAGTTTAACCGGAGCATTCGTTGATTCGACGGACTTCGTAGTCACCGTCAACGCGTACTCTCCGGCGCATTCCCCGAGTTCTTCAAATTAAGCAATCGTTGTATTGGCCGCTAAACGTTGGGGTTCACAACCGAAATTTGTTATCAGTAGTTTGGCTCGCTTATTGTTCAGTTCTATAAGCCCGCGAGCTACACACACTTGCCGACCCAGGAGCAGTGACATGTTGGCTTCAGCGATGCCATGAGTGCCGGCGCTGTCATCGCACTCCACAGTTACTAACATGGTGGTTCTCAACGGAATCACCACGTCATCATCGCAGACCCGCAACTTAGTCCTGCGTTGCTGCGGTTCGTCGCCAACAGTACGGTGTGCGGCAAACGAGACGATCAGCTCCTTAGAGTCGATGACAGCCCCATATTCCTGTAGGAAATCCAGGCCGAGAATCAGGTCTTTAGAACACTCAGGTAGCACAGCAAAGCAGCCGGGGAAAGTGACGCCGCGGATCTGAATTCGTAAGGTGCAAACGCCGGTCGGCGTCACAACATGGCCGCCGGCTGTGCGGATCTGGGGCCCAGTCCAAGGTGTCAAAACCTTTCTAAGGGTCGTGGCTAGCCGGCTGCTTATCACAGAGAAATCAGCGCCGGTATCTACCAGTGCGGTTACTTCACAGTTATCGGCGGTTACTGGTATTTCCGTAGAAGCCAACTGCTGGCTCTTCGTCGGTGGGCTCGTCGGGTCAGGTGGTCGTTGGTCTCGTAGTCGCTGCAAATCGTCGAGTGGAGGCTTTTGTCTCTTTCTAGCTGCGGCGGCCCTACCCCCAGAGGACGCCGTCTTCAGTTTTCCCGCCGTGGGGACCTGCCTCTGAATTCGCCAGAGGTCGACGGGCGGCTGGGAGAATAGAATCACCTTGGCGAAGGGGATCGAGACTGGCGTCGCGGCACGGTCTGAGCCTGCAAGTTGGACGTCAGGTACTGTTCAATCTCCGGGGTCGCTCGCCGTAGCGTGGTCGAGGAGCGTCTGAAGCAAAACCCCTTAAACCCATTCGACGGTAGGGGCAGTGGCGCAGGATGTGGCCGGGCTCACCGCAGTGGTAGCAGAGTGGCCGGTTCCTCGGCGTTCGCCACATGTCCGCTTTACGCATGGCGGGCCGGAATTCCTGCGGCACGGTGGTGGGCACAGTTGGACGTGGGTACTGCACAGCCGGCACAGGTGAAAAAGCTTGTGCCACTGCCGCAGGCCGCCGAAGTGCCTCGCTGTAGGTCATGATGTAGGGTTGCGGCTTCGGAACAACTGGTGCTGGCTGCACCACTCGACGGATTTCATCCCGTACCACGTCCGACAGGGCGGCGACGCTGGCCTGTGGAGCTTCGAAGCGGAGTTTCGCAAGTTCTTCGCGAATGATGCTCCTGACAAGGTCTCGAAGATCTTCAGGAGGCAGCGTCGTAGGCATGCAGGTTTGAGCGGCTGCCATACTAGCCTGCCGGCCGTACTGCACGCCGCGTTCCTGCAAGGAGCGTTCCATGCTCACTGCCTCCTTCGTAAAATCGGCCACTGTCCTTGGAGGGTCGCGGACAAGTCCAGCAAACAGCTGCTCCTTAACGCCCCGCATCAGGTGCCGCACTTTCTTTGCCTCGGCCATAGCAGGGTCGGCTCGACTGAAGAGGCGCATCATGTCCTCAACGAACATGGTGACGCTCTCATTTGGCTGCTGCGACCTCGAGTGCAGAGCGACTTCCGCCTTCTCTTTTCGTTCACTGGTGCCGAATGTCGCCAGCAGCTCGCTACGAAAAACCTCCCAGGTGGCAAAAGAGGTCTCTTGGTTCTCGAACCAGATCTTTGCCGAGTCCTCTAGTGCGAAGTAAACGCTCCTCAACTTGCGCTCACCGTCCCACTGGTTGAAGGCTGCCACACGGTCGAAACTGGCCAACCAGTCTTCAACGTCCTCGAACCTGTCACCGTGGAACGTCGGCGGTGACCTGGGCGCGTGAAGTACGAAGGTAGTGTCAGCTCCAAAACGTTGAGTGGTCTGGCTACCAGTGGTTGATGTCATATCTCTTGCCGGTTTTGTCAGGCCGCTGAACTCTGGCTGTAGGCCTCGCAGGCGGCGGCTCCCTTTATAGACGGGGGTTTTGTCCACGCACTGAGAGCTGGCTTCCAAGGTGTCTTCAGAGTCAGTGTACATGGGACGTTACCCAGCACCTCCACCAAATATCTCACGGCTATACAGTCGGGACAGCCAGGTCACGTTTTACTGAACAGCGCCAGGCAGCAGCCAACTCCCGAGTGGAACCCGAAGAAGAGACGACGGAGAAGTACCGCCCGCCATCATGGCTAAGGCTAGCCAGGATGGCGGTTAAGGCAGTTCGGCCAGGAGACGGCGCCACGAGAATGTCCAGGAATGTGGCAATATCCTCTGGTGTTCCGCAGGGGTCCGTTCTGGGTCCTATATTGTTTTTATTATATATTAATAATATTGCGAATGACATACACCCTCTCGTCGAAGCGCGCTTGTTTGCTGATGATATTATTACGGGGGGTTAGCCCAGCGGCAGACGGTACAGGCCACAGTCAGAAGGCACACCGAGCTAAATCACTCCAGCACAAACTGCCACGTCCTCGTCGTCGTTCACTGCCGAACGTCCCAAAACAACGTCGTCTTCTCCTAGCAACTATGCACCGTAACACTACCCCCCCCCCTCCTCCGCCGGGCGGAAGGAAGCACAGTCCATGGGTGTCCTAAGATGGTGGGTTTGGATGGTAGGGCTTAAGACGGGCGACGTGTACGAGCTGTGTAGAGGAGGCCGCACGAGGAGTGTGGGGTTGCAGGGGCGCGATCTCGTAGGTGACATCGCTCAGTTGCCGCAAGACGCGGTAAGGACCCACGTAACGAGGCAGCAACTTCTCACACAGGCCCACACGACGCGCAGGGAGCCAGAGGAGTACGAGGGAGTCGGGAGGGTAATGGGCGTCACGGTGATGAAGGTCGTACCGTCGTTTTTGAGCGACTTGTGAAGCGTCGAGGCGATCTCGAGCGATTTGGCGGGCGGCGTCAGCTCGGGCAATGGCGTCACCAGCGTAACTGCTGGTACAAGGGTCGTGAGGCAGGAGGCTGTCGAAGGGTAGCAACGGGTCGCGGCCAAAGAGCAGGTAGAAGGGAGAGTAGCCGGTGGTATCGTGGCGTGTGGAGTTGTAGGCGAACGTCACGAAAGGTAAGCTGACGTCCCAGTCTCGATGGTGGTCTGAGACATACATAGACAGCATGTCCGTCAGGGTGCGATTAAGACGCTCAGTAAGGCCGTTGGTCTGAGGATGGTAGGCCGTCGTGAACTTGTGGCGGGTAGAGCAGGAGCGCAGAAGGTCGTGGACCACTTTAGAAAGAAAGCAGGGGCCGCGATCCGTAAGCAGTTGACGAGGAGCGCCATGAAGTAGGACGACGTCATGGAGAAGAAAGTCGGCGACATCGGAGGCGCAGCTGGTAGGGATAGCGCGCGTGATAGCGTACCGGGTAGTGTAATCGGTCGCAACGGCAATCCACTTGTTCCCGGATGTTGATGGGGGGAAAGGACCAAGCAGGTCGAGACCAACACGGAAAAATGGGTCAGTCGGGATGTCGATGGGCTGAAGCTGGCCACTGGGTGGAAGTGGGGGCGTTTTCCGGCGCTGGCATTGATCACAAGCAGCAACATAACCGCGGACAGAGCGGTAAAGGCCAGGCCAGAAGAACCGCCTGCGCACGCTGTCGTACGTGCGTGAGACGCCTAGGTGCCCGGCAGTAGGAGCGTCATGAAGTTGGGCAAGTACTGTGGAGCGCAGATGGGTCGGGACGACGAGCAGGAGGTCGGCGCCATCTGGGTGCATATTGCGCCGGTACAAAATATCGTGATGCAGCACGAACATTCGTAGAGCAGGATCGGAAGGGTCGCTGCGGAGGCGGTCGACTATGAGGCGCAGAGTTGGATCACGGCGCTGCTCGTCACCGATGTTCAGAAAGTCTGATACGGACAGTACACACTCGTCGGTATCACGTGTGTGGGAGTCAGGGGGATCGACAGGATGGCGGGACAGACAGTCAGCGTCTTGGTGCAGCTGGCCGGACTTGTAGACAACATTAAATGTGTATTCTTGCAAACGCAAGGCCCAGCGACCCAGACGTCCTGTAGGGTCTTTAAGAGAGGACAGCCAGCACAAAGCATGGTGATCCGTAACTACGCAGAAGGGCCTTCCAAACAAATAAGGGCGGAATTTTGTTAACGCCCAAACAAGAGCAAGGCACTCCCGCTCCGTAATAGAGTAGTTACGTTCGGAAGGAGAGAGCAGGCGGCTGGCGTAAGCAATCACACGAAAGTGCTCGTGTTGCCGCTGCGCAAGAATGGCGCCAATACCATGGCCACTGGCGTCTGTGCGAAGTTCCGTAGGCGCAGATGGGTCGAAATGGGCCAACACAGGTGGAGCCGTGAGGGCCGCAACAAGTGCCGTGAAGGAGCGAGCTTGGTCAAGGCCCCAGGAGAAAGGGACATCCTTCTTCAGGAGGGTGGTAAGGGGACGGGCCGTGTCGGCGAAGTTCGGGATAAACCGGCGAAAATACGAGCAGAGCCCGAGGAAACTGCGCACATCGCTCGAGGAACGGGGAGTGGGGAACTCACGAACGGCACGAACTTTATCAGGGTCGGGCTTTACACCAGACGCATCAACCAAGTGGCCGAGGACCTTAATTTGGCGCTGGCCAAAGGTGCACTTCTTGGAGTTCAGTTGGAGACCAGCGCGACGGAAGACCTCAAGGATAGTAGCAAGACGGCGTATGTGGCTTTCGAAAGTTGAGGAGAAAACGACAACGTCATCTAGATAGCACAAGCACGTTGTCCATTTGAAGCCACGCAGAAGCGAGTCCATCATGCGCTCGAAGGTGGCAGGAGCGTTGCAGAGGCCGAAAGGCATAACTTTGAATTGGTACAGGCCATCGGGGGTGATAAAGGCAGTCTTCTCACGATCCCGTTCGTCAACAGCGATTTGCCAGTAGCCTGAACGGAGATCAATAGAAGAAAAGTAGCTGGCACCATGTAGACAGTCGAGGGCGTCATCAATTCTCGGAAGAGGATAGACGTCTTTCTTCGTTACTTGATTAAGATGACGATAGTCGACACAGAAGCGCCAGCTGCCATCTTTCTTTTTGACCAACACTACAGGGGATGCCCAAGGGCTGCTAGAAGGCTCGATAATGTTGTTCGCCAGCATCTTGTCCACTTCGGTTTGGATGACATGGCGCTCAGGAAGAGAAACACGATAGGGCCTTCTGTGTATAGGGCTGGCATCGCCCGTATTGATGCGATGGGTCACGACAGAAGTTTGGCCAAGAGGACGATTCCCGAAATCGAAGACATCACTGTAGGAAGCTAAAAGGGTGCAGAGGGCGTTGGCGTGGTCAGGTGGCAAATCCGCCGCGATCATCGCAAAAGTAGGGTCCGGGCGTGAAGCGGCCGAGCGGGGAAGGGCATGGAGATCAGCGTTAGGCACAGCTGTTACAGCAGAAACGGTACATTCGGCCAATGGAAACAGTTCAGCGAGCGCGATGCCACAGGGTAAAACTTGGGGAGAGAGACTGAAGTTCAGAATCGGAAGGTAGGTGCGGTTGCCGGTGACGGTCAGGACTGTGTGTGGAAGGATGACGTTACGCTGGAGGACAACGTCCTTGATTGGGTACGTGACGTAGACACCATCAGGAACGGCGGGAAACGGGGACATAGGGACATAGACTGCAGCGTCACGCGGCAAGCGAGTAAATTCAGCGGCACGTAAGCGAGGCGGCTTGGTATCGGCGCTTTCGGAGCAGAGCGGCAAGTCCAAACGAAGAAGACCAGTGGCGCAATCAATTAGAGCCGCGTGCGTCGTTAAAAAGTCGATACCGAGGATCACATCGTGGGGGCAATGGTCGAGGACAGTGAATGCGACAGGGGTTGTACGACCAGCAATGGAAACACGCGCAGTGCACAGTCCAACAACGGAAGCAGCACTTCCGTCGGCGACGCGAACGGCTGAGGAAACGGCAGGTGTCACAACCTTCTTCAGACGACGGCGAAACGAGGAGCTCAGGACAGAAATTTGGGCGCCAGTGTCAATAAGCGCGGTAACTGGTGCACCGTCCACGCAGATATCGAGAAGGTTGCGGCGAGCAACTATGCACCGTAACACTATTGTGTTATTTTGTCGCGTAAAATGCCTGCAAGACCAGGTTCTCTTGAATGACTCCTTGAAGGTTGTGTATGATTGGTGTGTGAAATGGGACATGAGCATTAATTATGATAAGTCAACTTCTATGATTGTGTCGAGCAAAAAGACCCCATTAGTGTTTCCATACATAATTAATAACAGAGAACTAAAGCGCTATAGTAAATTAAAATATTTAGGTATCACGATTAGCCATGACTTAAACTGGAGTGATCATATGCAAAACATTTGTGGAGCAGTTCAACGAAAATTTGCATTCCTAAGGCGGAAGCTAAAAGATGCACCATCGGATGTCAAACTACAAGCATCAATCAATAGTAAATCAATCAATAGTAAGACCAACTCTGGAATACGCAAGCATAGTTTGGGATCCGAATCAGAAATATCTTGTAGAAAAGGTTGAACGTGTTCAAAGATTGGCAGCAAGGTTTATATTTTCGTCTTACCGAAGAACGCAGTCCGTATCAGAGCTTCTATTATGAGCACAGTTACCAACATTGGCTATTCGCAGAAAAATTGCTAGGCTAAAGTTTTTTTATCAGCTTTATCACCTTGTACTTGCGACCACCCGGAAGACTGTCATCGCGTACTAACCATCCCTTCGCAGTTATGTCATACATGCCGAGAGTTGATGTGTATAAGTTTTCGTTTCTGCCTAAAACAATTATAGAATGGAATAACCTTGACCGACTCGTATTCAACAAAACTTGTTCACTTGAAACTTTTGTAAAAGAGCTGGAACTGTGTTGTACTGACTGACTATACCATTCCATTGTAACAGCCCGCAAGGGCTAACTGTATTTTGAAATAAATAAATAAATAAAATGATCAAAAAATCATCGACGTAGCGGAAAACTCTTAGCGCTTGATCACCAAGATCCTCCGCCAGTTCCTGATCCATCCTGCTCAGATAAATATCGCTCAATACAGGTGCAACCCGGGAGCCGATGCAAACACCCGACTTCTGGACGTACACCTTACCGCCCCACCCAACAAAGGTCGATTCCAAGTAAAAAGAAAGCAGTTCTAGGAAACTCTCAGTCGAAACACCGCATTGCGCCATAAACACCAACTCGTCATTGTCTTTAACAATGCAGTCTTTCACTCTCTTCATCAGCTGAGGATGGGGCAAACAAGTCTTCCACATCGATGCTGAAGGCGCAGTACTTTTTTCTGTCCAACGCTGACAGGAACTCAACCACATTTTCAGAGTTGTTCACCAAGAAGGGGTCCAAAAGATTGAGTGATCTCAAGTGCCTCTGTAGAAACCCCGACACAACATGCTGCCATGTATCCCGCTCAAAAATGTATGTGTTTGTATGTGTTTGTATAATATTTTTATTCATTCATTCCAATACAAATGCGGGCCTGCCAAAGCCTTAGAAGGCTTGAGTGGCAGCGCCCGGCAGCAGACGGCACACAACTCATGCACCGAACAAACAAAGTGCCAAAAAACAGAAAGAAAAAGTGGGGGATAAGAAAAGTAAAATAAATTCAAAGAGCGGAGTAAAAAATGCAACACACGGAAAAATAAAGAACACGTAAAATCATAGAATCATAACAGAATGCTGGAACTAACAACGAAGTTTCTGAAGAAAAGCTTTCACTATTTTTTTGGAGTTAGCAGAAAACATTTCTTTAGGTAACCGGTTGAGCACAGAAGGAACATGATGTTTTCGCAGACGCTGGCCGTATCAAGTTCGGACTCTAAGGACGAGAAAACGATCACGAGTTCTCAGATCTTTGACCGGAATATACTGTGTACAAAAATCGCTTGTCCAGATATGCTTAAACACTACTGATTCGGAAAAAAGGTGAGAGAAGTCAGGCATGTGTAACAGATCAAAAACACTACTACCTTCATTTCGTGCCTTACCATATAAAACTGATTTGAGGATGGATTTCAGTATGCTATTAACCTTCTTTCGCCAAAAGGCGGAGCAGAAATAAAAGCAGCAAATACCATAACGTAACACACTGTAACACACATACATAGGGCAAAGGGACTTTATAGAGTGCAGCAAACATGCAATTTTGCGAAGCTGGGAACAAACGAACGACAAATGAGTATTCCAAGACATGTCAGAATCAAAGAATACACCCAAATATTTCACCGTTGACACCGGTATGATTGAAGGGCATTTGCACGGGGCACAATTTGGTTTGTGCAAACGAAGAGACAAATCATTAGGAATTCTCTTTAAATAATTGTGAAAAAATACTAATTGAGTTTTTTTATTGTTAACATTAATTAAGTTATTGCTGAACCATTCCATAAGTAGCTCGCTGTCGTGTTGGATTAGAGATAATGCTGTCTTAAAGTCATTATGTCTAGTAACTAAGAGTGTATCATCAGCATATTGAAAAACACGGCACAGTTTGCAGACAGAGCTCAAGTCATTGACATATAAATAAAACAAAATAGGTGCAAGTATAGATCCTTGAGGAACGCCGGATTTAATCTGCAGCAGGCCACTTCTAAATTTACCTAATGCAACGAGCTGTGAACGATTGGAAAGATAGTGATCAAGAAGTGACAGAAAAGGACCCCTAAACCCATAATTGTGGAGTTTGACAACACAACATGATTAACCGTGTCAAACGCCTTGGACAAATCTAAAAATAAAGCACAGGCAAATTCATTTTCTTCAATGCAGCTGTTTAGTAGATCACATAGTTCATCAAGTGCGTTCAGCGTACCACGACCCTTAATAAACCCGAACTGATTGCCAGCGAACACGTCATGAGCTTCGAGAAAACTTAACATCACCGTCGAAATGTGTTTTTCTAAAACAAGCGCAATGCATGATAGGATCGAAATACCATGATAATTTTCAACTTTATTTTTTACTCCATTCTTATAGATAGGGATAACCACCGCCCTATTCAAGGCCTCAGGCACTATTTGGGTGGCGATTATACCATTGATAATCGCGAGCAGAACATGCTTTACTCGTTCAAAATTTCTGAACAGTGTATCGACTGAGATACCGTCCCACCCTGGAGACTTTCGCCTGCTGAAGCCAGAAAGAATGCAACGTAGATCATCTTCAGTGCAAGGTGGCAGAAATGCTGATTCAAGCACAGATTGCATGCTACGAGATGGTTGACTGGGAACTTTTGAATGCGCAGTCAGACCGGGAGCATAAAAAAAAGCATTGAATTCATCAGCAAGTGTCAGAGATAATGCCCCAAAGTTACGGGAAATGGAATCAGCTACATTCCTAGGTGCACAGCCACGTAAGCGATTAACAACATCCCAGGACTTATCTGGCTTCCCTTTCAACGCCACAAACCTTGCTTGGAAATACTGACGTGTTTGTACTAGTGATTGTGAGATCCTCTTTATCGTCTCTTTGCTGTATAAACTTTGTTTTGTTTGTGAACCTTTGGCTCCGACCCATTCCCTGGCTTGCGACCGGCGACAGCTGGGCACCAAACGACCAAAAACCTCTTGTCACTTGGTAGCTGGTCTCCGCTGAGCTTGCCACGCTGAGTCGAGGGCATCTCCTTGAGTCCGAGGCCGCTAACCCACACGCTCTAAGGGTGTCTGGGAGCTTCACGCCATAAGTGCGCGATGTGTGGGTGACAGCAGCTTTTCGCCGTGAGTTGCTCGCCACATTCAGCTCGAGCGAATGGAAGGAAAGTGTTGAAATTGCCCCTCGCTCCAGGTCACAGCAGTCCAACGAGAGCGTGGCCACGTTTATAAAGGACATGACACGCCTCTTCAATCGGGCCGACCCTGCCATGCCCAAAGCTACAAAGGTACGGCACCTTATGCGTGGGGTGAAGGAGCAGCTGTTTGCTGGCCTCATGCGCGACCTTCCGTTAACCGTCGCCGCCTTCGCCAAGGAAGCTACGAGCATGGAACGTTCGTTGCAGGAACGGAGTGCCCAATACGGCCGTCAAGCAAATGTAGCGTCCACTCCCTACTTCGCGTCCTTGCGAGGCCCCGGGGATGAGGCGCTGCGAGAGCTTGTACGGAGCATTGTCTGCGAAGAGCTGCGACACCTCCGCTTGGATGCTCCGTCAGCAAGCATACCTTCTACGGGGGACGTCATCCGTGACGAAATCCAGCAAGCGATGCAGCCACCACCAGCACCACTACCAGAGCCGCACGTCCTGTCTTACAGCGATGCCCTGCGCCGATCTGCCCCCGTGCCGCAAGCGTTTCGCCCCGTTGCCGGACTGCCACTCCCCCGTTACCTGCGCCCCGTCGAGCAGCAGCAGGACATGCGCCCTTCTATCAGCCAAAACGCACGTGTGGCACGCATCCAACGACCGCCCGCTCAGCTACCACTGCGAGGAGCCTGGCCATATTCTGCGGCATTGCCCGTACCGGCGTATGGGTTTGAGAGGATTCCCGCTGTACGCGCCTCGACTGCGCTATGGTGAAAGACCGAAGGACATAGAGGAGTACCTCGCCGCTCACGTGCTGCTCCCGACCTCGCAGCAGCGCCAATCGCGATCGCCATCCCCGAGGCGCTTTGCTTCGCCCAGTCTGCCCTCAACCTCTGGTCAGTTGAGGCGCACGTCCAATCGCCGAGAAAACTGAAGACGGCGTCCTCCGGGGGTAGGGCCTCCGCCACTGCACAGAGTCAATAGCCTCCACCCAACGATTCGACGCGACGGCCCGGGCGGCAACGACGCGATCCGACGACCTCACCGACGTGCTACGAACGATTAGTTTCTGCTGAAATTTTAGTAACCGCCGATAGTTATCAAGTGACCGCACTCGTCGATACCTGCGCTGATTTTTCTTTTATGAGCCGTCAGCTCGCCACGACTCTCCGTAAGGCTCTGACGCCTTGGTGTGGACCCGTGATCCCCACCGCCAGTGGCCACGTAGTGACGCCGATCGGCGCCTGCACCTGCCGCATCCAGATCCGAGGTCTTACTTTCACTGGCTCCTTTGCCGTATTACGTGACTGTTCCAAAGACCTTATTCTGGTAAAAAGAACGGCGGCGCAACAAGGACACTAACAAGAGAGGGCACACCACAGACGCACAATACCAACTGTTGATTGCATGGAAAGGTAGCGTATTTAAACATACAGCTCAGGCATGACACTCATCACATTATCGCTCCGAACCCAACACGTGGAAAATAGCAGCAAGATCAGGATAACGGACAAGAAACCTTTAACCTCTGCAGAAAATCTAGAAGATTCTGATAACAGAACTTAGAAGAGGCCATCTCGTAGCAAAAGCAGTGTCAAACAATCGTAGCAAAAGCAGTGTCAAACATGAGAAGCAAAAGCAGTCAGAAACAAAAAAAAAGACAATCGTAGCAAAGGCAGAGTCAAACGCATTAAGCAAAAGCAGTCAGAACCCGAAAAAACAACAAAAAGGAAAAGACAAAAACAGAAACAAAATTAACAACCCACCTGAACTAACAACAGACGGCCGCTAAAAATGCAGGGCTGAAAAGATGCACAGTACATGACGTCACAAAAAACTGTCAGGAAAGGACACTTCATTTCTACGGAGGGATACTGAAGAGTCGCTACCACAAGTGCTTCCCTTCTTTTTGATCATAAAAGCCTCAAGAATTTCGCGTGCCACCTGATCGCGACTCCTGCCCAGAATCCTTATTCCGTTAAGCACTGGCTCACACTTGCAATCTTTACAATGTAGGGGCAAATTCGACCCGCCTCCATTTTCTAACGATTTTTCATTTTCCCGTGTCCTGTCGTTAATGCAGCCACCCGTCTGGCCTATATAGACCCCCCCGCATGTCAGTGGGATATCGTACACCACTCCGAGAGCACAGGAAACGAAATGCTTGCCGTAGATCTTTTCGCACATGGCTTTCTTTTTTTGGCTGATCCGCGAGCATAACCCGCTCAGCTTTCTTGGCGCAGAGAAAACGACAGGAACGTCGTACCGGCCAGCAACTTTCTTCAAGTTGTGCGCCACACGGTGTATATAAGGGACCATTTGTGGTCGCCTTGATCCCGGCTTAGCATGGGATTTTTTCTTCTTGCCTTTCATTTTTTGAAGGAGGGTCTCCGCTAAGCTGCAAACAACAGAACACTGGAAGCCAGCCATTTTAAGCCTTTCGATCTGATTTTTGAAGGTGGCCTCAGCCATGTGAGCACAGGACTTAAGCAATTCGGACTCGAGGCAAATTGAAGCGATCGCCCTTTTGATTGTCTTAGAGTGCGCCGATCAGTACGGAAGCAGTTCTTTTTTTGCTCGTGGGGATACATCCAACACACTCGTCCTTCTAAAAACTTGATATTAATATCTAAAAACTGCAAGCTGTTGTTGTCTGGAAGTTCATGAGTAAGCCAGCCCTTTTCCCTGTTGTCTGAAAACGAATAAGATTCTTTCCACTGTGCTGGGGAGCGCCAATGCAGAGTTAGTACTTTTTAGTATCACCAAGAAGTTGTCCACGTATCTAAAAATTCGCAGGACTGGGCCACTGTCAAGGGAAGAAGCTAAAGCACGGTCAATAGTTGATAAAAATATATTACACAAAGCAGAGGCGACACAGGAACCGATGGAGATGCCTCTTCTCTGCAAGTACATTTCTGTTTCAATTAGGAAACAAACGTAGACCTTAGGTAAAATTCAAGTGGTGATAAAAAATTGTCAACACATAGTCCAGCTGAGTTCTGAAATGCGATGGCCCCATTAGATTCAGTGCACTCCCGTACGGATTTGAAAAGGTCACTATAAGGAACTGAATAGAATAAATCTTCCACATCAACACAAAACAAGTATCCAATAGAAGACTGGTCTTTTAAAAAGGCTGTCACCTCAGGGCACGGAAACGACATTACACGAGAACATGAAAAATCGTTAGAAAACGGAGGCGGGTCGAATTTGCCCTTATACATTGTAAAGATTGCAAGTGTGAGCCAGTGCTTAACGGAATAAGGATTCTGGGCAGGAGTCGCGATCAGGTGGCACGCGAAATTCTTGAGGCTTTTATGATCAATAAGAAGGGAAGCACTTGTGTTAGCGACTCCTCAGTATCCCTTCGTAGAAATGAAGTGTCCTTTCTTGACAGTTTTTGGTAACGCCATGTGCTGTGCATCTTTTCAGCCCTGCATTTCTAGCGGCCGTCTGTTTGTTTTAGGCGGGTTGTTACTTTTGTTACTGTTTTTGTCTTTTCCTTTGACTCTGCTTTTGCTACGATTGTTTGACACTTCTTTTGCTACGAGATGGCCTCCTCTGAGTTTTGTTATCAGAATCTTTTAGTTTTTCTGCAGAGGTTAAAGGTTTCTTGTCTGTTATCCTGATGTTGCTGCTTTTTTCCACGTGTTGGGTTCGGAGCGATAATGGGATGAGTGTCATGCCTGAGCTGTATGTTTAAATATGCATGCAATCAACAGTTGGTAGTGTGCGCATGTGGTGACCCCTCTCTCGTTAGTGTCCTTGTTGCGCCGCCGTTCTTTTCATCATGCACCAACTCGCCCCTCAGGTCATTCTTCTGATCTCATTCTGGGCATGGATTTCCTTGAAGTGTATGATGCGGTCATCGACCTTCGGGAGCTCATGATATCTTTTTCCGCCCAAAGAGCCGTTGACACTGACAGCGAGCCCAGCAGAGTAATGCTGCGGCTATGTGACGACCATATAACAATCCCTCCGCGAGCCAGCAAGTTCGTCACAGTCGAGTGTGATAGCAGCACCGGCACCCTTGGCATCGCTGAAGCGAACATGTTGCTGCTACTCGCTCGGCAAGTTTGTGTAGCTGGAGGCCTAGTAGAACTTGCCAAAGGTCGCACCGACATCTTAGTCACCAACTTTACCCGTTAACCGCAACTTCTAACGAAGACAGAGGTCGTCGCTTATTTTGACTAGTTCGGAGAGTGTACCAGGCAGTGCCCTTTGTCCACGACGTCAGACCTCGACGTGGCGACGGCTACAACCATTCCGTCCGACGTAAACCCGCACCTCTTGGCCGGTCAGAAACGCTCCGTAGAAAACCTCATCTATTCCTTCCGCGATTGTTTTGCATCAACTTCCAAGGTGCGACAGACGTCACTTACCAAACACCGAATTATCGTTACTGACGACCAAAGACCAGAATGTCGGCGCTCTTACTACGATTGTATTTTTTTTTTTGACTGCTTTTGCTTCTCTTGTTTGACTCTGCTTTTGCTACGATTGTTTACTCTGCTTTTGCTACGAGATGGCCTGCTCAAAGTTCTGTTATCAAAATCTTTTAGTTTTTTCTGCAGAGGTTAAGGGTTCTTGTCTTTTATCCTGATGTTGCTGTTTCTTTTCCACGTGTTGGGTCTGTGCGATAATGCGATGAGTGTCATGCCTGAGCTGTATGTTTAAATATGCCACCTTTCCATGCAATAAACAGTTGGTAGTGTGCGCATGTGGTGTCCCCTCTCTTGTTGTGTTCTTCTTGTTGCGCCGCCGTTCATTTCATCTTACTGGGTATCTTCAAAAATCCAGGGGGGCACTTTGTTGACCTAAAGTGCGGTGAGGCGAAAGCCTTAAGCGCGGTGTTGCTGCTTGTGCCGCTCATGTGTGGTTAAGATGTTATGCTTAGCCTCTTAAGAGTGTAACGCGACAGCGTCTTGCAATGCTGCCAGGTAGTCCACAGAACGCCATCGCTCGTTCGGCTGTGCGCCTTGCTCGTCGGTAAATTGGTTTTTGAGGAAAGGAAATGTATCTGTCTCGCATGTCTCGGTGGACACCTGAACCTCGCCGTAAGGGAAGGGAGAAAAATGGGAGTGAACGTAAACACCGTATTTACTAGACGCGCCATTGTTCATTCCAAACCATCGAGCTGGCATGGCGGAGTGGTAGCGTGCTCGTCTCGCACTCCGGAGACCCTGGTTTGATTCCCCAACTCGACCGATGTCCTACTCGGTTTTATTGATTTATCTGGTCGGACTAGAAAGGGTAATTAGAAAGGCTAATTGGTTCGTTAAGCAATTAACTAAACTCAGTCCTACTTACTTGGAGCATCACTATACGATCCCTTTAATTGGTTGCATAGTTATTAGCCGAAGTACAATTGACCCCGTTTGAAATTCGCGCACTGTGACGTCACGACCATTTCGACCAACTGAAAAGCGTGACATTTCTGTCGACAACTCCTGCTTACAACGATGAGGCATTAAAGGCTTCCGCCTTAAAAGAACATGACGCCATCCGCCGCCAAGTTACACAAATGCTCCAGGATGACGTAATACAACCGTCCACGAGCCCCTGGGCATCGCCTGTTGTCCTCGTCACGAAGAAAGATGGCACCCTCAGGTTCTGTGTTGATTACAAGCGCCTCAATAACGTCACGAAAAAGGAAAAAGGACCGCCTTTATTACCCCTGACGGCTTATACGAGTTTAAGGTGCTCCTTATTGGTTTGCGCTCGGCCCCTGCCACATTCCAATGAATGATGGACACCGTGCTGTCTGGCCTGAAGTGGCAGTCGTGCCTCGTATATCTCGACGATGTCTTGATCTTCTCTGACACGTTCGGTGAGCACCTGAAACGTTTGCGTGCCGTTTTCGAGGCCATACGTACGTTCCGCTGGTCTCTCTCTCAAACCGGGAAAATGTCACTTTGCGTTTCGTGAGCTGAAGTTTCTTGGTCGCATTGTCAGCGCTCGAGGCGTTAGTCCAGACCCCGAAAAGACGGCCGCCGTAGCTGCCTCCCTCAAGCCCACAGACAAACGGAGCCTCCGTCGTTACTTGAGCCTCTGCGTATTATCGCCGGTTTGTTCACGATTTCTCCAAGCTGACGAAAGACGCTGAACCCTTCTTCTGGGGGCAGGACCAGGAAAGAGCCTTCACGGAACTCAAGTCCCGTCTCCAATGTACACCTGTACATGGCCACTTCGATGAAGAGGCCGACACGGAACTACACAATGATGCCAGTAACGATGGTCTCGGTGCGGTCCTTGTTCAGTGGCAGGATGGTCTAGAACGCGTGACTGCTTACGCCAGTCGCACTTTATCCTGTTCCGAAGTCAACTATTCCACCACGGAAAAGGAATGTCTGGCTGTGCTGTGGGCCGTTACGAAATTTCGTCCGTACCTGTATGGCCGCCAATTTCGGGTTGTGAGCGATCATCATTCACTCTGTTGGCTGGCGAATCTCAAAGATCCCTCGGGGCGGCTTGCTCGATGGAGCCTTCGGCTACAAGAATTTGATGTTACCATCGTGCACAAGTCCGGCCAGAAACAGCGATGCTGACTGTCTATCCCACGCTCCTATTCCCTGCCCCACGGGCGAGTCCGACGACGATTCCGCTTTCCTCGGTGCTGTCACTACGTCGATCTACACATGCCCGCCAACAGACGGTCGACTCCGAACTGCTTCCCCTCATCGAGTACCTCGAAGGAACCGCTCCATCTCATTCTCGAATCTTCAAGCGTGGGCAGTCATCGTTTTGCTTGCGCGATGGTGTCCTCTACAAAAATAATTACGGCTCAACGGACACTGTCTATCTGCTTGTCGTACCTACAGCGCTCGTGACGAAGTTCTGCGTGCGTGACACGACGACCTTCCTTCGGGCCACCTCGGGTTTCCCGCACGTTGGAGCGCATACGTCACAAGTACTACTGGCCCAGGCTTGCTGCGGTTGCCCGCCGCTACGTACGAACCTGTCGTGAGTGCCAGCGCCGGAAGACTCCGCCGACTAAACCAGCCGGGCTCCTGCAACCTATCGATCCCCCGCGCCTCCCATTTCAACAGGTCGGCATGGACTTACTCGGCCTATTTCCGGCGTCTTCCATGGGTAACCGGTATATTGCTGCTGCCACTGACTATCTTAGCCGCTACGGTGAGACCGAGGCCCTCCCCCGTGGTACCGCAGCCGAAGCTGCAGATTTCTTCATTCACAACATTGTGCTTCGTCACGGAGCCCCTACAGTCGTATAAACTGACAGAGTAACCGCGTTTACGCCGGCACTTACGGGCGGGGTACTTCGACTCGTGGAACCAGACATCGAAAGACTACAGCCTACCATCCGCAAACGAACGGACTGACTGAGCGGCTTAACAAGACAATTGTCGATATGATTTCGATTTATGCAGACGATGACCGTGGGAACTGGGACCAGATACTGCCTGACATCACGTTCGCGTACAACACTGCGCTCCACGAAACGACACGCTTCACTCCGTTCAATTTGGTGCACGGTCGCGAAGCCTCGACCATGCTGGACGCCATGCTTCTTCCAGATCCTGCTCGCTCTTCTTTCGTAGCTGACCAATTTGCTCGTGACGCCGAAGGCGCTCGTCATGTTGCTCGAGAATCTGGCGCCAACAAAAACGTGACGCCGAGCGTTACAACCTCCGCCGCAGGGAGGTGATTTACACAGCCGGTGACCAAGTCTGGGTGCGTAGCCCGATCCGTTTGCGAGGGCGCACTAAGAAGCTTCTTCGCCGTTACTTTGGTTCCTACCAGGTGTTACGCCGCCTCACTGCGGTGACCTACGAGGTGCTCCCTCAAGGAACTGTCCGGTCCTCTCGACAACCGACGTCCGAAGTAGTCCACGTGGCGCAAATGAAGCCGCATTACTCTCGTTAGCCGCTCTTCACGGAGGCACTCGCGCCGTTAACTTTAATAAAACGGAGAGTTGAGCTAGTTGGTACATGTTGCTGGGAAAAAACAGCGCTAAGACGAAGGACAAAGAAAAGAGGACAACAGGACTGGCGCTGACAATCAACTGAAAGCTTTATTAGAAACAACACGTAATATATATATACTCTATCGACAACCAAGAGCGCATGACAACACCAAAAGCTACAGTGATACATCAATCACCTGGATCAAGATACTTTAGTTCACAGTCATGAACTGTTACAGAGGGGATGCTCACGCACGAGTCACTGTTTTTTTGGATATGATAGGCTTCACTGATTTCCCGTGTTAGTTTACCTTTGCGCTTGTACAGGATCCTATAGTTTCATTAAAAATGGGGGTACATGATCTTTCAGAAGAATCCGGTTGGTGATTATGGGAACAGTTCCTGTAATGCAAGGCCAAGTTTGACGACGGAGCCCTCCTTAATGAAGTGTTGTGGTCTCTTAAGCGGGTGTTCAAGCACCTTCCTGTTTGACCTATATAGGTCTTCCCGCACGTGAACGGCACTTGATACACAACCCCTTCAGCACAAGGGACAAACCGCCGGTCATGCTTAATCTGGCAACCTTTTTTTGTTTTTCTTCGTTTCTTTTCCTCTTCTCTGGCCCTTCTATCTACAATGGCGCACAATTTTCCGAGCTTGTTTGGTGCAGAAAAAAGAGCATCAATGCCATATCTGCTGCCTGCTTGCTTCAAACGGTGTGACATTTGGTGAATGTACGGTAGAACAACGAATTTCTTTTTTTTTCCTTTTTTGAAGGTTCCGGTGGTTCATGCCTTTTGACCTTTTTAATTATTTTACTGCAAGCCAGTAATAAAACATCATCTGGAAAGCCCGCACTTCTTAGCCTCTGAACCTGCTGATTAAAACTTGTACTGATAGCATGCACGCATGATTTGACTATGGCAGCACCTAAGCAAGAAACTGCTATGCCACGGTTGAAAAACAGCGTACAAAAGACTAGACACAAGAGTAAAGGCGACGACAGGACAAGCGCTGATCAGCGCTTGTCCTGTCGTCGCCTTTACTCTTGTGTCTAGTCTTTTGTGCGCTGTTTTTCAACCATGAACCTATACCAACTCGCCCAACTTAACGTTCTACTAAGTCATATATGCTATGCCACATTTAACAACCTTGGAATGCGCTGAACGAAAACTGAGCAAAGGCTTCTCTGATCTCTGGAGGAAGGACCAGCACACGTGATCTTTCTTCGTTGCCAATCTTATATCCAGAAACTGCAGTTCAATGTCGTGAGGTTTTTCAAAGGTGAAAGTTACGCCGTGTCCGCTTTCTTCGGAAATCTTTAACACCTCATCGACCAGCCTATTGAAGTCATGATGTTCGACAAAAACAAGATAATCATCCACATATCTAAAGATGCCTTTTATACTGACGCCCAAATTACATTTAATAGCCTGATCTACATAACTGAGAAAGATATTACTTAGTACAGGAGCCACTTTTGAACCAATACAGACCCCCTGTTTTTGAGTGTACACCTTCCCTTCCCATTCAGTAAAGGTGGACTTAAGATAAAAAGACAAAAACTCCAAAAAGGTACCGACAGAGATCCCGCATTTCGAAATGAAATCACTTTCATCATTATCGTCTTTTATGCACTTGCTAACATATTCATTATGCAAAAAACAGCGCGAACAAACGGGGACGAGACGAAGAATACACAGGAACAAGCGCTGACTCTCAACTAAAGTTTAATCACAGGAAACACGCTTATAAAAGGAAACAGAAAACAAAAAAACAAAAACAAGAAAACACCAAAAACAGAACGCATGTGTTGCTATGTGATGTCCAGATATGCAACCTCACAGTCACGCAGGAGCAGGGATGGTTTGCTAACACACAATCTTGCTTTCTTTGCCATGTTGTAGGCCTCGATAATTTCCCTGGTCAACTGGTCGGGGTGTTTGTACAAAATGTCAGTAAAATGTAAGGACGGAAAACATGATTGACACTCTCGGCAATGATCAACTAGATTAGTGGAGCGATTAGATTCTAATGAATTGAGATGTTCTCCGAGTCGTGTGTTGATACAACGTCCCGTTTGCCCAATGTATATCTGACCACAGGATAGGGGGATTTTATAAACTACCCCTTTGGAGCACGGCACAAAACTTTTAGCGTGCTTAACACCACAGGACACTACAGATTTCTTGGGGTTGCGGGACTTATTTTCTACTGCTGAACAAATTTTACTGAGCTTATTCGGGGCCGAAAAAACCACATCAACTTTATACCTATGGGCCACATTTTTAAGACCATGAGAAAGGCGAATTCGCTTATTCGGCCCCGAATAAGCTCAGTAAAATTTGTTCAGCAGTAGAAAATAAGTCCCGCAACCCCAAGAAATCTGTAGTGTCCTGTGGTGTTAAGCACGCTAAAAGTTTTGTGCCGTGCTCCAAAGGGGTAGTTTATAAAATCCCCCTATCCTGTGGTCAGATATACATTGGGCAAACGGGACGTTGTATCAACACACGACTCGGAGAACATCTCAATTCATTAGAATCTAATCGCTCCACTAATCTAGTTGATCATTGCCGAGAGTGTCAATCATGTTTTCCGTCCTTACATTTTACTGACATTTTGTACAACACCCCGACCAGTTGACCAGGGAAATTATCGAGGCCTACAACATGGCAAAGAAAGCAAGATTGTGTGTTAGCAAACCATCCCTGCTCCTGCGTGACTGTGAGGTTGCATATCTGGACATCACATAGCAACACATGCGTTCTGTTTTTGGTGTTTTCTTGTTTTTGTTTTTTGTTTTCTGTTTCCTTTTATAAGCGTGTTTCCTGTGATTAAACTTTAGTTGAGAGTCAGCGCTTGTTCCTGTGTATTCTTCGTCTCGTCCCCGTTTGTTCGCGCTGTTTCTTGCATAATGTATCACCAACTCGCCCGCTTAACTATCCTGTTAACATATTCAGCAGGCTATTGTGCGGAAGTGAATAAAATAAGTCCTGAACCTGAACATACTGCACAAACCCGGATTATGACACTTCAAATAGTCAACAACAGCCAGGGAATTAGTCACAAGAAACGGATCAACAATTGTTAGTGAACTAACCCAGGCAACCACCGATATCCTTCGGACGGCCGACAGAGGTCTGTTTCGGATGTTCTGTACGTCCGCTGAACATCCGCAAACAGCCGGTAGACGTCCGTCGGCCGTCCGAAAGGTGGCCAAAGGTATACGGTTCGCCCGCCGACGGACGTCCAGTTGTGTACGTCCATTGGCGGATCTTTCTCGAATATTCGCATATATGGTGCATGCGTGCTTTTTTCACTCCGCGTGATGCAATAAAACCAAAAACAATTTGATGCATAGCACGCATATTTTATTGTGGTTGATGATACATCAGCAGAGCAATGGGTTATATTCGGAAAATTTCTTAAATGTGACTCTTCAAATGTGACAAGCTTGGGACACACATCCGTAATCTTCCCACCTACAGGATTTCCGAAATAAAAAGAACGCGGCAAACATCAGTCATGTGAAACAAATGGCACAATGCAGCAGCCCAAGTAAAAACATTGGAACCAATTAATAGAAGTGTTTAATGCTGCAAGTATAACAGACAATGCACTTTAACAAACACCTCAATAAGTATAAGGCAATAACAGCTCTCACTTTTCCACACCATATTTGACAATGTATCTGTTCTTTATTTATTCTCATGGGCCTTAGGGCACTAACCTGCGCAGCACTGTACGCGACTGTGCACAGAAAGCCGCAAAGCTTCCGTTGCGAACCACTGCGAACTACACGTGCTTCCTATGGTCTGCCTTTCGCGCGTTGTCACTCTTTATATACGCACAGTGAACCTATAACCTTTTATAGCGATGCCTCAAAAATGAACAAGATGCGAAAATACTCCGTCGCACAACTTTGAAGAGGAGTGGGAATTAGTCGCGCGAGTTGAAGGCTCCCGCAGCTGTGTGATGTAGGCTCCCGAAAGTGTGAAAACAGCACACACTTGTGGAAGCCATCTCCTCGCGCTTACTGCTCCCACTGTCCTGTGAACGAATGTTATATGAGCATGCTGCATTGTACTAGAAGCAAGTTCCAAGAAGTGCACTGGATACATACCTTCGTAGGCAATCACATGTGCACTAAGCCTTCTTTAAACCAAGGTCGACGCGGTACGGGATTCCGGTGTTCCAGAAGAGCTTCAGGCGCTTCGCGTATCTTTCGAATTGCTTAAGTTACATATTACTTTCGTCCACAGACCGAACAAAGCCACACATTATAATAACAGAGCTATAAAGCTCTGCGCGACAACACTGCGCGACAAATCAACAACAGCGCTACGGAGCCGTACTGATGAGTGGATTGGATTGGACTGACCGCGAACTGACATCTATGGTGATGGTGATAGCAGAATGCACGGGATTTTTGATACTTACGAATGGTTTCAATGGCAAGTTTAGCAAGCAAAACGGTGGACATGTCGCACAACTCCACTAATTTCGAGAAGTTTTATAAATATAAAACTAGTCATTGAGTTCTTGCAAAATTATGCAGCACCTGCTTCTCCTCTTAGATAAATTTAGCTCGTTGGCGGCTCTTGCACTGCAGGTAGGAGTGGAATCGCACCAATTTACAAACATCTTCACGTCAAACCCTCCAACTGATGCAAATAAAACAGTATACATTCACGAATGACGCGAATTTTCTGTGAAATAAGAAATGTCCATACTCATGGCCTGGGAAAATACTCGACCTTACATCCTTCGGACGTACACCTCGTCTCTCATGCGGACATACAAAAGTGGACACTGTCCGTACGTCAGGCGAATGTACGAATACGGATATCCGAAATCAGATTGTGTTCGCACGTCTGATGGACGTCCGATCTCGGCAAAGGACGTTCGGATCTAGCTCGTACGTCCGACGGATATCTGTGGTTGCTTGGGTAAGGTTTTTCTGTAAGAAACTTGACACCTCATACTGCCATGTTTCTCTCTCTGTAACAATACAGCGAACTGGAACATGGTGCTTGTGTTTTTTTGCTGAAAAAAATACATCCAGACAATCTTCTTTAGCATTCTTAACCGAGGAGTGGAGCAACTGTAGATATATTTCCCCCAGTATTTCTTCAAGCCTTCTCGCTTTTGCTGTTTAACATTTGCAGGCAATGGTTTAAAGTTCTTTTCGATGGCTACTCTGGCTTTTTCAGTAAACAGTTTTTCCAGGAGACTGACAAAATTCCCCTTTTTATCGGAAACAGTCAGCCTCAACTTTTCAGACTCCAGAAAATTAACCAATGCCGCTAAGTTACGACTTCTTCCCGGCACGTCCTGAGTCCTTTTCAGAGCATCAACACATTCAACGACGCACCTGCCGCTCCTCTTGCCGGACAAGACGTGAGATGGACCTTCCAGGAGCAAGTTTTTCCTCTTTGTCAAGCGTCGGCTGGAAGCAAAGCTTCGGACTGACCTTCAGCACCTCCTGGAACCTCTCTGGCACTCGCTGCTCACCCAGCACCAGTAGCTTCCCTTCAGGATTTGTGGTTTTTTCGTAGGCCTACGATAATGAAGGCCACAAATCCTTTCACCATTGAACTGAATGGTTACCGGGTACCTAAGGTTGGCACAGTCCGTGTATTGGGCCTGCACATCCAGAACGATCGCAAGAACACCACTACCCTCAAGAAACTCAAGCAGGTAGTAGGCGCGATATCGCACCTCATCCGCAGGGTTTCGGGACGTCATAGAGGCATGAAGAAGCGCTACCAATGTCGCCTCATTCATGCCTTTGTCCACAGCAGTGTGCTGTACACTACCCCTTACAATTATCCAAACATGGCATAAACGCTTCGGATGCTTTGATTCGGGAATTCAAGGGAGCACTTCATCTTCCCCTCAACACACAGATTACTAGGCCTGGGCCTCAACTGGTGGAGGCCCATCGACAGGTCCAATACATCAGGCTCACACAAACTTCCACAGGTCGGTATATCCTGGACTCCCTCGGAATCAGAATACCGGCCAACGACCCAACCCTCCTCGCCATCCCACGACCCCTTCACCGGAAGCTTCTCATCAGGCCGCTCCCGATCGAGGAATATGCACCTGTCCCACCATGAGCAGCGCCGCAGAGCCCGTGCGAAGGCACTCCATCGAGCGTACGGCTCCGAGCCGGACGCCGTACGGGTGGACGCTGCCTGCAAGGGGTGATGAAGCGATAGCAGCTGTGGTGGACTCCTCTTCATCCACCCTCCTCACACTACCTCTCCCTCCAGACACGTCCCCAGAGGCTGCAGAGGAAGCCGCCATTGCACTTGCTATCACTCGCACGGAAGCCCGGTATATTTTAAGTGACTCGAAAACTGCGATTCTAAATTTTGCTCGAGGCCGAGTTCATGTCCCTGCTTTTGACATACTGGACTCGCCCGATGCACCCCCGCCCCGCCATGAGAAGCTGATATGGGTGCCTGCGCACTCCGGGAATCCCGGAAACGAGGTTGCCAACCTTTTAGCCCGAGGTTCTTTAAACCGGGCTCAGGTGGCCTCGGATCGGGGATTCACGAAGGAGCGCATACACACATTCAGTGAGCTGACCCAGGCATACAGAGCCTCACGCCAGCTCTACCCCCCGCCCCACCCCTCCCTAGATAACAAACACGCAACACTCTGGCGCAGACTACAGACACACGCTCTCCCCTCACCCCTTAACCTAGCTCACTATCATCCATCCTTTCCCACTCCCCCATGTGTCCTATGCCCAGAAACCTTCGCTTCTTCCCTCCACATCCTTTCCCTCTGCCCGGCGGACCCTCCCCCGCGGGACCTAGAGAACCTCAAGACCTGGGAGGACTGGGAGACCCTGCTGTGCTCGGAGGACCCGGGCGTGCAGACCATCGCCACCGGCCGTGCTGCCAGTGTTATGGACCCTAGGAACATAAACACTTGAGTGCAGTGGGGTCGTGCGGGGACCCTGGGGCGTGCCCCGAATTCCTGTTGAAATAAAATTCTCTCTCTCTCATTGGTAGGACTGAAAAATTGCCCTTAGAAGGAAAGGGGAATCATGTTCTTTTTTTTTTTGGCGTCGTCATCCCGCCTTTTTCTCACTCTTTGTCGAGATACGCGACACCCCGGTGATACGCGAAGCGACGCTTCTCAGTAAACCGCAGCACATTCCAAAAACTTAAAACAGAACTTACGAAATAAGAGAGCAAATAAAATAGAAATTGCAATAAAAGCCCTACTCTAAGGAAGTCACTGAGTCGGGTTTGTAAAAATTGCATGGGTGTGCTAATTTTTCGCCCGAAATTTTTGTTCAAATGAAAGGGACTAAGTGGGATCCCTTGGCATCCTGCGGGTAATGGGGTCCCGGTGGCGGCATTGGTCGTGTTATGCTCAGGCCTCTCCACACAGTCGCACCAATCTTTCGCCTTTTACTAAAGATTGCCGTGTGGAGGGGCGTAACAATGAGCCTATAGGCCAATTTTTGTAAGGCCTTGTCCGTTTGGGTGAGGCCTATTATATAAAACAAAAGAAAGAATGCTTATGCAGACACAGTAGTGGTTGGATGGGATAGTGTACTGTGCGATATGAGTGCACGTTAAAGAACCCCAGGTGGTCAAAATTTCCGGTGCCCTCCACTACGGCGTCTCTTATAGCCTTAGTCGCTTTGGGACGTTAAACCCCATAAACCAAACCGGGATAGAAAATGTAGCGCACAGCAATCGCCTTACGCGCATGTCCCCAAGCCACGTAGGGCATTGGAATGCCGGTCGCAAGGCGCCGAGGATATTTTAGAGCGCAGCTCTTTGGCGTCCGTTCCTGGGTTTCGCGTCGTCGTCGGCCTGGTAACCAGCTCCGCCCCCCTTTCATCCCCCCAGCGCTAGCAGCGACCGACTGATACCGCTGACGCCGCTAGAGAGTCAAGATAACGTGACTGCATAGAACACCGTCGCCGCCATGCAGAAAGAGGAGGAAAGGGTCCCCCCCCTGTTCTTGTGTGGCGGATAGGGTGCTCTTCAGTTGCCGACGCGCCGGTTATTTCACGTAGGCCCCGGCACGTCGACGAATACGTGACCACCTTCCCACGGCTAGACCTGGTTCTTAGCGCTGCGGAAGCGAGGGTATCATATTGTTTGTGTCGGCATCGGCGGCGTTGTCCCTGAAACCAACTCCGCAGCTGGGGTTGACTCACTATCAAAAAGGTGAAACAGCTTATTTGCTGCGCTCAAATTTCGCATTAGGAAGTAACGTAATCGTCGGTAATTTTTTTAAGGCTATATTTTTTGAAGATATATTGACGGCCAAAATTCTGTCACAGTACGTTTCTCTATGCTATAGCTGTCACTCAAGCGGGTGAGTGTCCACCGATATATGTGACAGTTACTGCGTCATTTCCTTTCCTCAAGCACAATTTTATTTATTGCGCCGCGGTGGCTCAGTGGTAAGGCGCACGTCTACCGAGTCGGAGTACCCGGGTTCGAACCCGACCGCGGCGGCCGCGTTTCTATGGAGGCAAAGCGCAGAAGGGGCCCGTGTGCTGTGCAATGTCAGTACTGGCACGTAAAATATCCCCAGATGGTAGAAATTATTCCGGACATCTCCACTTTGGCACCTCTATTTCTTCTCTCACTCCCACCTTGCTCTCTTCCCTTATGGCGAGGTTCAGGTGTCCGCCGAGATATGAGAGACAGATACTGCGCCATTTCCTTGCCTACAAAACAACAAAAAAAGGATTTTTCTGACTGGACTTCACAACAAAGCCCTCATCGCCATAGGCCATGATAAGATAGCCGACACAGACGTGGAGCACGTAATAATAGAGATCACACCGAAGAAGAAAAGAAAGGGAGGAAGTATATTCGTCGTAAATATATACAGCCCCCCCCCCCCCCCCCCCCCGAAGACAAAGTAGGGTGAAATTCGACGTGCTGTTTAAGGGAGGACACAAACTAGCCAAAGGAAACAAACACATTAGTCATATTAGAAGACTAACGCCAGAGAAGAGAGCTGCGGATACACAAGAACAGATATGAAGGGAAGAGCGGTAACAGGCAGCCGACAGTATCGACTGTGAGCTTATCACGGACGCCGACACCCCTACGAGAATCGGAAACAGCGTGACCAAGGACACCTGCCCCGATCTCACGTTCGTCAAAAGAACAAGGCAAGCATAGTGGGACAACCTAATGGAAAACCTAGGAAGCGACCACTATATCCTAAAGACACAAATTACAATAGCGGATAAAATCAGACGACAGATAGGGAAGGCAAACTCAACGGACTGGAATGCCTTCAGAGCAGCATGTGACGACGCGATAGGAAGTATCGAGTCCATCACGGAGTGGGTGAACTTGCTCAAAGAAAAACAACGCAATTTCACCAAAGAAATCGAGCGCACGCTGCAAACACCGGACGTAGACTCCAGACTTCTCAGGCTATGGGAAGCTAGGAGGGGTCTCACAAAAAGGGGGAAACGACAGAAATACAATAGGAAACTCAAGCTGGAAATCGCGGAAATCACAAAAAAGGCAGAGGAGTACGCGACGGAGCTAGCAAGACAGAACTGGCAACAATTTAGCGACTCCCTAAACGGAACCGTAAGCACAGCAAAAACATGGCGCATACTCAAGGCACTTCTAGATCCAGCAAAAACAAAGACAGAAAACAACAAAGCCATGTACCGACTGGTACACCAATACGAAAGAACAGACTCTGAATTATTGGACAAAGTACGCAAAAAGTGCTACGGCGAAGGCAACCCAGCAGCCTACGCAGAGCGCTACAAAGGAGAAGAAAACGAAAATCTAAACAGACCCACCCCGGAAGAGGTGTACGCAGCAGTAAGAAACGCAACAAAGAACACAGCCGCGGGCGCGGACAAGATCAACAACGCGCTCATTCGCAACCTCAGCGACGAACAAATCGAAAAGCTAACCGAATCCCTCAATAGGCACTGGCAAGCGGGAACCGTACCAGAAGAATGGAAACACGCGGAAGTCATCATGATCCCGAAACCAGGCAAGAAACTTCAAGTAGAAAACCTCAGACCAATCTCCCTTACATCGTGCCTAGGCAAAATCTACGAGAGAGTGGCCACGAGAAGGCTACAAAACTATATGGAAGAAAACAAACTTTACCCCCACAGCATGTTCGGCTTCAGAACCAGGCTTTCAACTCAAGATGTGCTCCTACAAATCAGAGAAGAAGTACTGAGCAACACCCTACTCAACGGAGAACACATCATCATGGCACTGGACATCGAAGGCGCTTTTGATAATGTAAGCCACAAAGCCATCATGACAGGACTAGACAACTTGAACTGCGGCACGAAAATACACAGCTACGTCAAGGCATTTTTCTCCAACAGAACAGCAACAATCGGCCTGGGAGAGCTAAGATCGGAAAAATTCAACACCCCGAACAAAGGCACGCCGCAAGGATCGGTTATTTCACCCATCCTTTTCAACGTTGCCATGATCGGGCTAGCCCAACAACTACAGCAAATCGAAAACATACGATACGCATTGTACGCCGACGACATCACTGTATGGGTAACCAAAGGCTCACTCCAGGAAAAGGAAGAAAGTCTACAAGAGGCCGCGACATGCGTAGAAGACTATGCCAAGGCAAGAGGCCTAGCCTGCTCGACAGAGAAGTCCGAGCTCCTAAGAGTACGGAGAGGCAAGAAGAACCGCACTGTTCCCGAGGAAGAAAACCTGAGGCTAAACGTCTGACTCGAGGGACAACTAATCCCAGAAAAAACACTCATCAGGATATAGGGAATATGGATACAATCGAACCAAAGGTGCACCCACACCCTAACAATACTTAAAACAGCAACCAACCAAGTAGCCCGCATGATAACAAGGATCCCGAGGAAAAGACACGGCATGAAAGAGGCAGACACGCTACAACTGGTCAGAAGCCTGGTGGTAAGCAGAGTAACATACAGCCTCCCATACTACCACTGCACAAAATACGAAATGCAACAAGCGGACGCAATTCTGAGGAAAGCCCTCAAGACGGCGCTTCACCTACCACAATCAACATCAACCGACAGACTACTGCGCTACACAAGTCTCGAAAAACTCCAAGAAGCGCAAGTAATAGCACAAATCGAAAGACTAAAACTATCGGCAACGGGCAGAAGACTCCTTAGCAGATACGGCGGTGAAGTTACGATAAAGGAGACACAAAGCAAGGAGATGATACCAGACGAATACAGAAACACCATCAAAGTAGCACCGATACCAAGGAATATGAACCCGAGCCTACACATGGTGCGAAGAGAAGCAAGAGCAGAGTATGTACAAAGAACACTGGCAACTAGAAACTACACTGTGAACGTAGACACCGCTACATACACTGAAGACAGAAATTACAAGAAAAGCAAAGTGGCAACGGTGATCAACTCGGACCTAACAGAAATCACCAGCGTGTCAATCCGGAACTGTACGGTAGTCGAGGCCGAAGAGGCAGCCGTGGCTCTATAGCGGCAGTGGAGGGCTACCGATCCAACAGGTCGTTAACCATACTCACCGACTCGCAAGCTTCATGCCGCAACTACCTAAACGGCAGAATCAGCCACAGCGCGCTCCGCATTCTCCGCTCAAGTGGCAAAACCAAAAATAACTAGGCCAAACACACGATAGTTTGGGTGCCGGTACATATACCGACATTATGGGAAATCAGGAAGCAGATAGGATAGCTCGAGGGTATGCAACAAACCGAACATCCAACAATCCCGACCACGCTGAGGAACCCGAGCCGGTAGCCCAAAGCTATACAGACATTCTTAGCTACTACAGAGGGATCAGACGAAAATACCCGCCCCCACACAAACAACTCAATAGAGAAGCCGCCGTAGCATGGCGACAGTTACAAATGGAAACATTCCCGTGCCTAAACATGCTACGTAAAATCTACCCCACGCAGTGCCCGAGGTGTGGAGACAAACCAACCCTATACCATACCACATGGGCTTGCCAGAAAATAGACGAGCTAGCCATGATAGAAAACACGAATGCGGAACAGTGGGAGAGGATGCTATCCAGCGACATCCTGAAAGTCCAACAAGGACTAGTAAGGCGTGCACGCAGGGCAGCTACCCTCAGCGGAGCCCTGGACTAGGGGAACCGACCCTGAAGAGAAGATGGAAGACTCCATCTCAAGCCACAAAAAAAACTGTAAAATAGAGCCAATAAACGTTTTCCATCACCACCACCCCAAACACGCAGGACGCGCGCCGAAAAGCGCCGATGAAGTTGGGCCTTTACATCATACTGCCACAGATATGACGACTACCATAGCTGCACAGAAAGCACCAGCACATTTATATAATTTAATCTGTGTGTCTAACAAATTTTCTATTTCAAAAGGAGCAAGATTAAGCGGGCATACTAAACTATAATAATAATAATGTAAGCATAGATAGAGCGGTACATAACCGGATAAGCCTCCAAAAAAGCTGGAACTGTCCACAGAGGTTGACAAACGGCGCCGGCCTTCCTTGTTCGCGGTGCAATCTTAATTCCGCCAAGCTCCTTAAAGGTCAACTCCAAGGCCCTTCCCAAGCGCTTCTTTAAAGGGACCCTGAAAAGCTCTTTGCCAAGGTTAGCAAAAGCCCACGAGAGATCGGTATTCCATCACTTGTCGCCGCACCGCAAAAATTGTTAAGCGAACTCCATCAACACCGAAGATATCGCCGATTAAAAATGGTGTTCCTCCTCTCCCCCACATATCACCCTCAACTCATACACGCGGGGCTCGCTCCGAAAAAAAAAAAGAAAAGACGGGCCGATGCTCCGCCCATGCATACGTCAAGCAAAGGCGCTCTGCTTGTTTACTTCCGGTGGTCGCAGACACATGTGCGAAAGTGAGTGCGATTCACTGCGGTGCGCTGTTGCGAACGGCGTCGCAACGTTCGATCGCAGCTCGTCGCCTGCGTGCAACTTGCTAGATGTCAACGACGAGCCGCGCGCGGCAGACGCAACGACGGGAAGCAGGAGCCAAAGCGAGCACGGAGAGCGGCAGCGTCGTGATGACGTACAGCGCGCTCCTCAGGGCGCTCGGGGCCGAGCCACGCCGGGCCGGCCTGCCAGCCTTGATGCCGGCCGCCGGCGAGTGAAAAACGTTTATAGCAAGCCCTGGGATAGATGCATGTCAAAAATGCATCACTTCTGACGATCGTTAACGTTGGCCAATACCGAGCTGATCGTGAGAGAGAGAGAGAAACAACTTTATTGCCATAGATTGGCGGGATTTAGGGCAGGTGGGCTTGGTGTGGCCCCCAGGTGGGGGCGACTTCCTGGGCCCACGAAATAAGTGCCAGTTGGATGCTCTTGTCTGGCCTTCTGAGGAGTTGGTTCCATCCGTCTTCGGAGGGAGCTGGCAGTAAGGTTCGAGGGGGCGGATTTCCCGCGCAACCCCAGAGGATGTGAGCCTGGGTGGCGATTTCTCCCTGGTAACAATTTTGGCAGACGGGGTCGTATTCCCCGTCTGTGATGAGTGAAAGTCTAGAATGGCTAAGGATGGAGTGTGTCTGCAACCTGCGGAGCAAGGTGGCTTGCGCTCGATTCAAGTCGGGGTGTGGAGGCGGGAACTGGCGTCTCATCTCTCTGTAGAGGTTGGTAATTTCGGCAAAGGTCTGGGGAGCCTCGGCAAGAGCGTCTGGGTCCGTGGGGCCGGCCGCCCGGTTGGTTAGTCCTCGGGCTAGTCGGTCGACCCCTTCGTTTCCAGAGTTTCCCGCGTGGGCGGGTACCCAGACCAGATTGATCTTATGGTCGGGAGTGCAGCCGCGAAGGATGCGTGCAGCGGGGTGGCAGATAAAACCTGCCGAGTAATTTTGTATCGCTCTTTTGGAGTCGCTGAGGACTGTGCGCGTACGTGGGTCAGCGATGGCCAGCGCGATGGCGGTTTCTTCTGCCGCTGTCGGAGAGTGAGCTACTACTGTGGCGGCGGTGACGATAGTAGATTGTGGCGTGGTTGCACAAGCCACGTATGTGTTTGCACTTTGCCGTGCAGCATCTACGTATATTGCGTGTTCGTCGGCAAGGTATGTGGCGTCTAGTGCTTGGGCTTTCAGCTGACGGCGCGTATCATGGCGGCCAGGTAGCATGTTTTTGGGGATTGGTTTTATAACTAGGCGGCTATAGACCCCTATCGGAATGGGCGTCGTGGGGTGGACGTCGCCTATGGGGTTGATGTTGAGACGGTCAAGTATGAGCCGCCCGTGTTTAGTGCGTGAGAGGCGGTGGATTTGGGCGGTCTTGTGTGCCTCTATGAGTTCTGTGAGCGTGTTGTAGATGCCGAGTTGGAGGAGGTGCTGTGTGCTGGCGTACTGAGGTAACCCCAGTGCCGCTTTGTACGCTGAACGTATAATATGCTGTTCACAGCTTCCTCGTCCTTCCGGCGGAGGTGATAGTAGGGGTAGGAGTAGAATATCCTGCTAATGAGGAAAGCTTGCGTGAGCCGACAGAGGTCATCCTCCTTCATACCTCTCCGGCGGGTGCTGATGCGGCGGATAAGGCCGTTGATCTGATTGGCTTTGTGGGTTTTTTGCGCAAAAGACACGACACAAAGAAACGAGGTAGACAGGACAAGCGCTTTTGGCTGATTGGCTGTGGTGCGGAGGCGCTGAATGGCCTCCGAGTTTTGCGTGTTGTTCTGTATTAACATACCCAGAACGCGGATGGTGCGGACCGGAGGTATGGGATGGGTGTCGACTTGAAGCACAATAGGTTCTTGCGGGTCGGGTACGGGCAGGCGAGCTCGTCTGTCCCTGATGACTAGTAATTCGGACTTCGTGGAGGAGCATGTGAGCCCGTTCGCCTGTACAAAGGAGTGTACTTTATTGATTGCTGTTTGGAGGGAGTTTTGGATTTCCCCGTCAGAGCCAGAGTTGGTCCACAGGGTAATGTCATCGGCATATATTGAGTGTTTAATGTGAGGTATCTCTTCCAGGAGCGGAGGGAGGCCTCTCATTGTAGTGTTGAAAAGGAACGGAGATAGGACTGCTCCTTGTGGTGTTCCTCGGGTGCCTAGTGTGATCTTCTCGCTGTGGAGGTCTGCAATGTGAAGTTCTGCTGTACGGTTATGAAGAAAGTCGGCGATGTAGTTGTAAGTGCGAGTGCCTACATTCATTTGTGAGAGGTTTGCCAGGATGGAAGCATGTGACACGTTGTCGAAAGCCTTGCTGACATCTAGGCTTAGGATGGTTCGTGTAGCTCGGATGGGTCTCGGATCGAGGATGTCGTGTTGGATTTGCCACATAATGTCTTGAGTGGAGAGGCCGGTCCTGAAACCGATCATAGTGGGGGGGAAAAGGTCCTCTTGGTCTACGTGAGTGTGGAGTCTATTGAGTATGACGTGTTCCATGACCTTTCCCAGGCAGGACGTGAGCGAGATGGGCCGAAGGTTGCCCAGCTCGAGTCGTTTGCCTGGCTTAGGTATGAAAATCACTTTGGCATGCTTCCAAGTGTCTGGAAGGCGACCCTCATGCCAGTGTTGGTTGAAGAGGTCCGTGAGTGCCTCGACGGACTGATCTTCGAGTTTACGAAGCATCTTGTTTGTGATGTGGTCGTCGCCAGCGGCCGCGGTGGTTTTAATCTGGTTGAGGGCGGCGCGGACTTCTCCTGCCGTGATGTCGGCGTCCATGTTGGTGTTCTGAGCACCCGTGTATCCTGAAGGAATGGGAATTTCAGTGGAAGTATTGATGTATTTGTCTTTCAGGGTAGCGAGGAGTTCCTCATTTGTTCCCTGAAAAGCGTGTATGACACGGGTGAGGTTCTTGTGAGATGTGGATTTGGTGTGAGTTGGGTCCAGTAGATGCCTGAGCAAGAACCACGAATTTTTGCATCCTAACTGGCCGTTAAGACGGTCGCAGGTTTGATGCCATTGCTCCTGACTCAGTTTGATGGAGTAAGCTTCGATCTCTCGCTCGAGGCGAACGAGACGGAGCTTGAGGGGTCGATTGTGTTTTTGGCGGAGCCAGCGAGCCCTAAGACTGCGCTGGGCCTCCCACATGTGTATGAGTTTGGCGTCGGGAGAGGGGCCATCCTCGTCCTGGGTAGTCGTGGAGGTGGCATTGGCGGTGTCTTCGAGCAGCGAGTTTGTCCATGTGTCCAGGTCGTCTATGGGGGCCGAAGTGCGTTTGGCGCGCACGTATCGGAAGGCGTCCCAGTTAGTGTGCCTGATTGTTCGGTTGGGGGCTTTGCTGTGTGTAGCCGTGAAGGTTGTGCTGAGAACATAGTGGTCGCTACCTATGTTCATGCCGAGGTTTTCCCAGCGTGCGTCTGCGATGTTGCGGGCGAAAGTGAGATCGGGGCAGCTGTCCTGTGAGACACTGTTTCCAATCCGAGTAGGCCTGTCGGGGTCTAGGAGTAGTGTCAGGCCCAGTGTTTGGGCTGTCTCCCACAATTTGGCTCCCTTACGACCGCATGCTTTGCGGGGGTAGCCCCACTCGGTATGCGGCGCGTTGAAGTCACCTAAGCTAGATGAGTAGCATCCCTGTTTGTGCAGTCGCGCAGGCCTTACGAACGAGGGTTGCCACTCGTGTGCTTTTGTCGCTAGGGGGCTGTAGACGTTGAGGATGTGGAGCGGGGCTTGTGAGCGGCTGTTCGGTAGGACCTGTACGAAAGTGTGCGGAACCTCGGGGTAACTATAGGTCTATATGATTAGCTGCTAAATTTCGGTGGACCAGGATGGCGGTGTTGGGCCGGTGGTCTGTTGTCGTTTGTTGGTTATATGCGGCGTAGCTGGTAAGTTTCGTGTCCAAGTAGGTTTCCTGAAGTGCGATGATGTGGGGGGTGTGCGGCTGGGCCTGCAGGGTGTGCTCCAAGGCTCGCCGCTTCGCCTTGAAGCCCCTGCAGTTCCATTGCCAAACTGTGAAGGGGGAGCTAGCCATCGCGTTTCCCGTAGGGTTCGGGGCGCTGTGATAGCACGACGGGTGATTTAAGAATGCCGCCTGCACGTGAGCGCGCGGTTGCACTCTCCGACGTAGCGACAATAATGGGTGCTGGGTAGTTAGGAGGGGTTGTCGACTTTAAGGGGGTTGCGGATGTCGGGGGATTCGTGAGGGTATCGAGCCTGGCATGAAGGGTTTGGATGTTGGCTGCCATTGTGGCGCAGCTTTCTACTAGACGGTCAATGGTGGGGGCGAGTCGAAGGAGGGCACCCTCGAATTGGGCCATTCGCGTATCAGCTGCCTCGAATTTGGCATCTATGTCTGCTTGTGAGGAGGGGGGAGGGGCTTTACGCTTCGTGCGCTTAGACTGCTCAGTGTCCATGCGTGGATCACCTACGGGGTCGGATGTGGGAGCGTGAGCCACCTGCTGCGGTTGCAATTTGGGGTTTGTCTGTGCTGATTCTATAGGCTATGAATTTTAGCGTTTGCTTTGGCCAATTGTAGCTGTAGTTCCTTGACCATGTCTGCCAGCTCCCTTACCTGTGAATCTGGTGGAGAAGCGGTGACTTGTGCAGGAGTCTTCCATCCAACTTGTTTGGCTGCTTTGATCTCCGGCTGGCCTTGAGAGCTGGTCCGAGAGCTGCGTGAGGCGGATGTGGAACGGCTGCGAGTGCTGCTGGAAGGGCTGTCGCTGCCAAGCGGGGGGAAGGAGTCGTCCCGCAGTAGGTTGTGGTCGCCGCGTTTGCGGTCTCGGGACCGGGACTAGCGTCCGGGGTTTGCCGAGTTGGAGCCGGTATCGGTGTCAGTGACCGATGGGGAAGACTTGGGCCGAGTGGAGGACGTGAACCGGTATTTGCAGCTTCTGCTGCCTGTAGGGTGGGCACCTTTGCAGACGATGCATGAGGCTTGGCACGTGGGCGGTTGGCCAGCTGGAGGAGGGTCATGGGCTGCGCCACAGCGTCGGCAGGTTGGTTGTCGCGGGTGGGGGCACACATCCGCCCTGTGGCCTAGCTTCCGGCAGTTGAAGCATGCCTCCGGACGGCTTTTGTAGGGGAACACCTCAAAAGTGAAGCCGAGGTACCTCACGTAGAGCGGGGTAGCTTGGCATTAGCGATAGTCACCACGAAATGTCGTGTGCGGCCCATGCGGCGTGCGGCGACTACGGGGAGATCGGGGTTTCGAGCTTGGAGCTCAGCGAGGATCTCAGCGTCGGTCTCGTGACTGTAGGCTCTATATAGTGATGAATGCGATACTAGCAAATTTCATCCCATGGCCGCTTTGGCGCTGCTGCGGCGCTTCGCCTGCCGCCTGCTAGCTCCGTTGCTGAAGGCGTCGGGGAAATCGAATATATATTCTATTATGGGACGAGTTCGCAGTGAAGCGATGTGAAGAGTAGGCCTTTTGATATAGCGCAAGCGACTTCCGAAGCGCCGTCAGCGATGCGAAACCATTAGGCCTAGCGACGACTAGGGCAGCCTGGGACCAGCGCGCAGTTCGTCGCCCGGCGTTGCCGCAGTCGGTGTGGTTGCCGAAAGATCCACTTTTTAACAGACATGTTGTCGTTGCTCGAATCTAGAAAGCATCTGTTTTGTATTTCCTTGTGCGAATGTCAAGTACGCCGAGCATGCCGGCCGGCCGACCGGCCTGGATCAGGTCTGCCGGCGTCATAAAAAATGAGCTAAAGAGTGTTCTTGTCGTAAATAAAAAACCCTAGGCCAAGAAATGTGAAAAATGTGTAATTTTTGAGGATCGCTGACCAATACTGAGCTGCTGGTAAAGGTAACAACTGTGATACGAGCAAATTTCTGGCCACAATTAACCGCCTTGCAGCTGCCGCTGGCCTGACGTTGGGGTCCGGCTCGCCTGGCGCCCGCTCGCTTCGCGGCTGAAGGCGTCGCGGAAAGTGACCATACTATTACTTTATTGTGAGATGATGCTGTTGACTGTAAAGCGATGTGTAGAGTAAGCCTTTTATTATAGCTCAAGCGACTTCCGAAGCGCCGGCCGCTGCCTCTTCGACGCGAAACGAGCAACGACCACGACATCCAGGTAGCAACAGAGCTCGTCGCTCGGAGAGCCCGCGAGCGGTGCCGTTGCCGAAAGCTCCCAACATAAGCAGGCATGCTTTGTCGCTGCTCGAGTATAGCTGGCAGTCTTTCTGATGACGATCGGTGCCGCGCCGTCCAAGTTTTCGCACATCTGTCTCCTGATTGCTGCTCGAACAGCATGGATCCGGAGCTCGAAGCGCGGCTGCGTGCAGCCACCGCTGAGATGGGCTTCGAGCCTTTCAGTACACGCCATACCGAGACCCACAGGGCGACGACAGCAGCGATATATATAATTCTAGTACACTATAGCAGCGACTCGTCGGCGCAGCTAGGAAACTCGCAAAGGCGGGCGCCAAGATTTGACGAAAACACATGCTTTTGTGAGCAGACGGATTTCCTTCTTTACCGGAAGTACCACATTAATTTCAAGAAATGCGCTGGATTCTTACCTCTGTATACGTATGTTTAAAAAAATAAGCAATCAATAAAATAATATTTCAAGGAGCATCAGTGCTCAGTTTCAAATGAAATGTTGCAAAAATTGCGCGTGACGTCAATTAGAAGGGTCGCCCAGTCCATGGCCAAGGCTGCCCAGTTTACCTCAAGTGGTAGGGGCGGGTAAAAACGCGCGGTGAGGTGTCGCCCTAATCGTCTGTGAGCGGCAAGTTTGAAAAATTGTTTGTAAATTATTGGTTCCACGCGCAGCTTTCTGAATCAGACTAGAATACTCGCAGAGACCACCTCTACAGAGTTTTTGCAATAAAATATGATTGAAGAAACCATTTCAGGGTCCCTTTAAGAGAGCCACTGGAATGGACCACTTTTCCAGTAACGTACTACGCATGCGCAAAGCAGACCCTTTAGAAAATTCAGTCTGACAACTCGGCAGGCATCATCATCAGCAACTTTCGTCGGCGTCGTGCGCCATATTTTGGGCACCTTTGGCTGGAAGACGCGCAGCTATAGCGCTCTGCACGGCCTTTGCACTAGTTTCCACCTTGTGGCATGTCTGGTTGCGTTTGTGAAAGCGATGGCGGAAAATTTGCAGTGGTCGAGGGACCTGACTGTCATCCCGGGCGGATTTTCGGAAAGGCTTTTGGACTCCTATCGTCCGGCCGCACCTCTCAGCGAAGCTACAAGCCGGTATCACTGCGATCCGTCGACAGTGCGCGTTGCCGTGTCACCCTGCAGGTCGAATGTCGATAAAGGAGGGCTAACAACACTTGGACCGGACTCGACTACGAGCAGGCGCACTGCAGGGCGAAATGCGTGTGGATCCGGATACGGGCGCTCGATCAGCGATCTAGGCCTAGCGACGACTAGGGCAGTCGGGGACCAGCGCGCAGTTCGTCGCCCGGCGTTGCCGCAGGCGGTGTCGTTGCCGAAAGCTCCACTCTAGCACAGGCATGCTGTCGTTGCTAGAATCTAGCAAGCATCCTTTCTGGTAGCATGGCTGTTTTGTATTTTCTTGTGCGAACGTGAAGTAAGCTGAGCCTGCCGGCCGGCCAGCCTTGATCCCCTGCCGGCGTCATAAAAACGAGCTAATGAGTGTTCTCGACGTAAATAATAAACCCTGTGATAGGGAAATGAGAAAATATATCATTTTTCTGGGTCATTGGTCAATACCGAGTTGCTGGTAAAAGTGACAACTGTGGTACGAGCGAATTTGTTGCGAGAACCGCCTCGAAGCTGCCGCTGGCCCGACGCTGGGGTCCGGCTCGACTGGCGCCCGCTAGCTCCGCTGCTGAAGGCGCCGTAGAAATTGACCATACTATTATTTTATTGTGAGATTATGCTGTTGACAGCAAAGCGGAGTGAAGAATAGACCTTTCCACAAATTCCGCCGCGCCACCAAGCGGCCGCGCAAAGCACTCTGGGAAAACGGAGCGCCGCGGCGCCGCGCTCGCGTCTTTTCGTCCGTCTCTCCGACTGCGCCTGCTCACCGGAAAGCCTTCCTCTGCCATCTCGTCGCCATCGCTGTTTAATATACCTGTGCTACATGGGAACGTTCGAATGACATTTGTGTCGAATGACATTCGGACTCGACGGACGCGCGCGGTGCTACACGAAACCTTCCAAGCGCATTCGAAAGCCTCAGCTCGTTTTCAGTGTACAACGATGACGACGGCGGTGGTCACACTGCTGACAACGACACTATCACGGTCAACAGCATCATGTGATTGTAGTGAAATATATAGTTTACTATAATATGATTGCAGTGGGACACGTTTTTCAGGCCAACGACACCGACGAATCCGATCGGCGGACGGTCAGCCTTGTCGGCGGCTGAGCGAAAGCACGGTGATGAGGCGGCGGTGCAAATATGTTCGCGCTTCTAAATGAGCGAAACGAACGGCCATATTTCACATGTGCAAACCTTAACAGTCACCAGCGATAAGCGCTTGCCAAATTAATTTCAGTCGACGATGACTTCCTTCCCTTCCGCGACGACTAGGCCTAGCGAGTCCGTAGAATATGATCTGTGATTGCGGCGGTCGTGATGAGCGAATCACTAGCTTTAGCGAATGAAAATGGTCACTGAGTGTAGCTTTGGCAGTAGTGACCTGAAATTAATTATTGCTTACATCGCTGGGCACGCATATGATAAACGTGAAACGCCGGTGTGACCCAGACTGCCGAGCCGTGCTTTACGGCCAGCAGCAGTCGTCGCCGTCGCTAGCTTGTGGATAACAAGTTAGGCCGTTTCAATTATCGCCAAACATACTTCTGGATAAAGTACTTTAAAATAAAGTACTGGTCACGTCGGAGGAAGCCGGGACAAAAAACGAGAAGCGCCGGTCCTGCGCGATGTACAGCCCGCGGTTGTTAAGTGTTTCTCAGGCGTGCGATCGCATCATCGCTTCCCACACATTATCGCACTGCGTAAACAAGCACGGCTACAGCCGGTAAAAAAGAAAACAGGTTGATTAATCGAACTAAAGCGCCGATTGCGTTTTATGTCATGAGAACGAGTACTAACTGTTCGTACGCAGCGATGTAAACAACAGTATGAGTGCAGTTGTCCTCATCGGCGCACTCCTGGGTAAATTTCATGCTGACGCGGTAAATGTTCACTGCTGTACTATATAATCTTCAAGCACTCCCTTAGACAGAACACGAGCTATTTGCTAAACATGACACAGTTGGTTGACACAGTAAGCGTGACACAGTCGGATGTTGCGTTCCGCGGCCACGGATCACCAGCCGAGCACCAGCAGACGCAAAGACCGGCGTTCTCCCAATGCATGTATACACAGCCCACGAAACACAAAAAGCGCTAATAGACGTCTAAAAAAAGTCTCGGAAAAGAAAGCTTGACATCTAGAAGAAGTTGCACCTAAGCAGTTTTTTAGACTTAGACGTTTATTAGCCCTCTATTAGCTCTGCTAACGCTACGCTTGTATACGGCTAGAAAACTTCCGAGGTAGAACTTTTGTAGAATTTTTTTAGACGTTCCTTTTTTTCCGAAATGGGTGCCTGTATTATTTTACGCATTTCAAGACTGATTTTAGTGCTGCCTTTAAACCCTCTAAAGCTTTAAAAATGTTATAGTTCATTTTTTCTGGTATACACCACTCAAAAATGAACTCAAAACTGATTTGCAATGACCCGAACAATGAGCCCACATTACAAGGGATGTATGGCTGTAGTAATGAGCCATAAATGAATGTGCTAGCACACTTTTCAGTCACTGCGTTACTCTTTATTGAATCCAGTGCATATACAACCACACAAAAAAAGAAAAGGATCAGGAAATTAATGTTAGAAGCCACGGAGGAGGTAGCTTCACTGGTTTGGCTGACGTTGCAACGGTAAGCACTTGGATGGCGGGAAAGTGTCGAGCAGCAACCAATTGTTAAATCAAAAAATCATTCCGCCCTGGGCACGTTCACAACGGATGCGTTGATGAGCAAGTTGCTGTGATGTGGATGGCACTGAAGAGCTTGCTAGGTGTTCCAAAAATCGCTTTTCTTGCAAGGAGGATGCCAACTAGACGGTAACAAAGGGAAGTCAAATGCAGCTCTGTTCAGCAGCCTGCAGAAGTGAAAAATATTAGAGTAACCAAAAGCACAGTCAGTAAGGTGCATGTAGAATGGCCAATGAGGAGTCGGAAGCAAATAAGACCAGGAAATGGCAAGGAGTGACAGCACAGGCAATAAAATAAGCTAATTAAAAACATAGATGCATATGATGTCACTGCAAGCGGCAGTTCAGCAGAGTGCTACGGCTCACCATAAACTCAAGAAGTCAATCACTGTGGAGGCCTTTAACAGAAGCAAAATCCAAACAGCGTGCATGGACACAAAGCCAAGCAGTCAATAGCAAGTGCACTGCCTTACTGTGATGCACACTGTACTCATAGAACCTCCTAAGCTGCATCTTGCAAACAGGCTTTCTCTTACCTGCAAGATGTGGCTGAATCAAAAGTGGTTGATGTTTGACATCTTGCACCGTCGCATGAAAACATAGCAGAGATGCTGCTGTCTTGGTAATGCCTGCATCACTTCAGTATACACCAGAGATGTGTTAAATTTTGGACCTTAACTTGACAGCCACACAGGGCACATCTGAAAGATAAGACAAATAAAAGTGCGTGTGTATAAGGTTTCTAACACTGCATTACCAAAGAAGCCCTTTCTAATCTGTACGATGAAGCTCAAACAGTGGGCAAGAGAATGCTTACACCACTGCAAGAGATTACTTACACCACTGCACAAGAAGCATTAGTCCAGATTCCCACCTCAGAACTGAAACAATCTCCAGGCCAAGTCGTCTGAACAACCAAGTACAAGGTGCTGCTATTAATTTGCGTGAAACTAGACCAGGTCCTTGCTCCTCCGGCCAACAGTTGGAGTTCTAAAGGACAAACAAATAATGGGGCTTGTGGAATGAACATTAGCAAAGAGCCTAGACCTATACAAGAAATCATGAAGTGAAAGAAAAGGAAGGAGTTGCCAAGCGTGCTTACCAAAACTTGAGAAGTTGAGCAGGCAAGGAGGTCCTCTGAAAACCACTGTTGAACAGCCTGTACCCAAAACGAAATGTACACAGTGAAGTAGGGACAACGCCAGCTGTGCACGGTGCAATGGTTTTCCAAAAAATAAAAGCTGCCATGCCTGCAAAGAGCCCTAGTACTTCACTGCACTGTCAAACAGCCTGCACACATACAGAGCAGCACCACTGAGTAAACTACCTTTGTGCCGGGGCTCTCAATTGCAATGAAATAAAAGCTTGACGCAGTTAAGATAACCAAAGCCTTTTTAACGCGAGTTTCACTGACGGCAATCACAGCAAGGAGAATTGGAGCACACAGGTGGCCAGATGAGAGTGCTTGGAAAGAATACCGTTCACCTTGTCATTGCCTTGGTAAAGAAAGCAACTCGCATGCGATAGCAGCCTAGTTGTATCCACTTAACAAAAGCTCAAATACATGCAAATGCCCTGTCTTAATACATTCAATGCTGCACTTTGGTATGTAAAACACTGGCTGATACTGTTTTGTGATTTGTAAACCAAAGGTTCAATCAGGCGCGTTATACTGCTGTCACACGGGCACTTTCGATCGCGATCGGACTCGAGCGCGGTTGAAGTTTCAAGCGCGATCGAGATGGACAGCTGCTACACGTATCCGCTCGATCGCGATCAACTAGTTGAAATGCTACATACGAGATGGCGCTGCTTGTACTATCATCATCATCATTGATTATTTAATCAATTTATAATAACAATAGTTAATAAAACTTTCTTGTGAAAATATCAAACTATGAGCAGAAAAAGCACCTTAATTACTTTCTGCTGCAACCATGGTAAGACATTGCACTCATGGCCTGACACACTAATAGCCGACAATAATAGCCACATCCGCGCCTAGCCGCTGACTCTTTCTCCGAACCTTCCTCGATCCCGTGTCATCCGTGCTACTCGTGCTCGTTCCTCGTGCTCGTGCCTTATTTCTTCAACCTTGTGTGTTGTGCCGTTTGGCCGAGAGCGATGGCGACAGAAAAAAAGCGCAAAATCGCCGTCATGATGGCTGCGTCTGCAAGCCTGGAAGCAGAAATCGAAGCGGCCAGGGCAAAGGTTGAAGGTTTGAAAAGACGCCTCCTCCTCACAAGTGCTGTTGCAACTGCCGCTGCTGCCGGCACGTGTAGTGGTGTTGTACACCGCGAGCGCTGGATTTTCATCCGGAAAGAGAGGTGGTTTGAGGACACCTTGCCTCACCTCGGCGAGAACTTTTTTAAACAATCATTCCGCGTCTCTCCAGCCACTTTCCGCTTTATAGTGGAAACATGTCGGCCCTCTCTGCAGCGCGAGGACACCGTCATGAGGCCGGCGATTTCCGTCGAAAAGAGGGTCGCCATTAGCTTGTACAAACTGTGCTCGTCGGCTGAAGATCGGTCGATCGCGAACCTCTTTGGAGTCGGCCGGTCAACTGTGAACACCGTATACAGAGAATTCTGTACAGCAGTGATTTCCGACCTTGAGCCTGACTGGCTCACGATGCCATGCGGAGAGCGACTCGCCGACCACATCAAGGAGTGCAGTGCCGTGCTGGACTTTCCACAGGCAGTTGGGGCGTTGGACGGCTGCCATTTTCCTGTCTCGCCACCGAAAGAGAAGGCAACAGACTATTACAACTACAAAGGATGGTAAGGTGATCCAGCGTAATCATTTTTCTTTCGTTTCTTGGTGGGCCGACACTGGCACGTCGTTTGCAGTGAACATACGATTATCAGGTACTGTCTGTCTAGCCTTTGCAGTAACTTTATCGCTGCTAAATGGTTTTGTACTCGTAACGTAGTGCCATTCAGTGTTGATTTACACTGCTGATAATATTAGCACATCAGCAGTTCTCGCCCCTACTGTACCTCATATCATTCAAGTTGGGCATCTATGATGGCGCTGCAGTGTTCTTGCAAAATATGCTAATTGTCTTCAGGCATGTTTTCTGAGCCAGGAAGCCACCTTGAAATAGCTGCAGTTACAGCGCGAAGTTAGACATCTGCTGTCGACAGAAAGGGGGCTTACAAATCTAACTATTCCTTACTTATGACTGACTTGTGTTATTGTTGTTACTTTGCAGGTATAGCATCATACTGCTGGCCCTTGTTGACCATAAGTACAAGTTCCGTTTTGTTAGGGTCGGCACACCTGGACGCTGCCATGATGCATACGTGTACGAGCAGTCCAACCTGGCAGAGTTTGTCAGAAGCCCGGCATTTCAATCACCTGTGGCAAGCATCAGTGGAACACCAGTCGGGCCACTGATACTTTGTGACCAGGCCTTCACCCTAACATCACATCTCATCAAGCCATTTAGCCACCGGGCCCACCTAGATGATGAGATGAAGGAATTTAATTACCGGCTCTCAAAAGCGAGAAGAGTAGTGGAAAATGCCTTTGGGAGGATGAAGGCTCGATTTCGTTACTGCATGAAAAGAATGGAATGCAACCTGGACAATGCTGCTGACGTGATTCGCGCCTGCTGTGTGCTAAATAACATTTGTGAGGAGCTGAACGAGCCCATCATGCCACAGTGGGTCTTCGCCACCAGAATCACCAACGTTCTGTACGAGCAGCCAGACGACGTCAATGACGCTGCAACCACAAGCGGCGCTTCAGCTCGAGCTGCTGTTGTCCGCTACTACAAGGAGCGGGCACAACAGTGAGGTGTGCGTGTTGTGCGGTGTTGTGCTGTGTTGTGCTGTGTTGTGCTGTGTTGTGCTGTGTTTGTAAATTTTGTGGTTTGACATCCTGAAGCAGCAGATGGGCTATGAGGGACACTGTACAGGAGGGCTGTGGATTAATTTCGATCACGTGGGTTTCTTTAACGTGCAATGACATTACACAGCTCACCTGTGCCTTTTGCTGACTTCGAAACACAGCCACCGCAGCCGGCAGTGCACCTGGGTCCTCCTAATCAGTCGCCGAGGCCCATGACCACCGAGTCGCCGCAGCAGCTGTGCTATGTTTTCAGTGCACTTAACGCTTTTTGTTTGTTTATTTCCACCAGATGACTGCAGGTTGTTGAACATGTGTGCAGTGTGTGATGCCTTGTTTGCGATTTCTTTATTGTGCTGTGCTTTATTGTGTGGCTTCGGCCTGCTCCGAGGAAGCACTCTCCTCGCTTCTTTTGCTTGTGGGTTGTTGGTGCACACAGCTATACTTTTCGAAGGTATAGCTGTGTGTAGCTGTTCGAAGGTATAACAACACCGAGAAGCTACCAAAGCTTCCCTGTTTCTGCGCTGAACACTTCGAGGCATGCGCTTTCCATCTGCTCGATGTCAGTCACTTCCGCCTGCGGTGGAAGTCTCTGCCCACGCTTCGACTTCCCATCGTCGATGGAACCCAGCAACAAGCCCCGAAGCGCCATAGAGTCCTGGTAAGCATTTCTGCAAATTAACTTTTTTTATTGCGAAAGCAATACTACTCGCACTTTCAAGCCTTCGCTTCCCTATATTTGCTACCCTACAGTGGCACCAGCTGGCTGCGGCTTCTCCTGGCATGGATTTCGCACAGTGACTGCCAAGGCCATGCTTCTGATAGAAACTGGTGAAGTACGCAAATCAATGTATTTATTGTGAAGGCATGAAATGTAAAGCAATCCAGAAATGCTATGTTGCACCACCTCAAGCTTTCTAAACCCAAATGCTTTAGAAAGGAAAGTGGCTGATCTGCCTTTGTACAACCATCTTTCAGAGAAAATACCTTCAACCAGATCCTTCTGAGGCAGGCTTTCAACGGTTGCAGTAAGCAGTTGTCCGCACCAGGACAATGGTTCTGTTGAACACAGCGCCAGATGTGTGGCCGTCTGTAAGTCCTTATTGTATTTCGGCCATTCTGTATGGATAAATATTTGCTTCCCTACAGAAAGGGAATGGTGAAGGCGACTAAGGCACAGCACAGCCATCATGCACACTTTGTCCCCTGAAAATACCTCCAACTTTCATTAAGTAATATGTGTAACTTCCGCATGCCTGACATTTGGGGAGTAATTCGGAACAATATCATGTGCAGATTTCATTTCCAGAGTACACCTGAAAGCTTCTGAAGGAAGTTATTGAGCAGCAGCAAGCTGTGGCGATCCTTCTGTGGTGCATCAGAAGCCAGCATAAGCGCTATCCCAACGCCAACGATCCCTGCTTTCAGCAAGGTGAGGGCGACAACATGGAGCGTGTTTGAAAGTCTGAGCTGTCTGACAGGAGCAAGATGTGTGTCTCCCCTTCTGCTGTGTCGGAGGCCGACGTGAGCATCTTCGCAGCACATACTTTTACAAGTTTCTTGCAGGTCCAACTGGCTACAGATTTCCAGCTTCCTGTCCACCTGGCCGCAGATTGTACGGACATACCCAGACACGTATCCACCAGATTTCCAGCTTCCTGTCCACCTGGCCGCAGATTGTATGGACATGCCAAGACACGTATCCTTTTTTCAATGGTCACCTTGGCAACCAACATCTTGTGCAGAAAAATGACTGGTTCAGCCAGATCACACAGATTTTTCTCTCGGCAGAACCTGCCTGCTAGAGAGCGCGTATCCCAGTTGGCGGATAGGGATGCTCTTATCACAGTCTGGCCGTTCTCCTCTGCAATTTGTGCAGTCACTTGCAAGACACTGTTAGCAGGAATAAACTTTGATTCAGTCCGCCTGCAGTTACATTCCCCTTGACTGGCAGAGGAGCAATTGAGGCAAGTGTGATAAGAGTGGTGCTTGCACCCGTGGACCAACAGGCTTTCAGATTTGAGCAGGACCCAGACTACCTACCAAGCATGTGCTGGAAGGATTCTGCAGATACATCTAAGCAAGTCAATAAACTGTTTTCCAACTGCTATGCCAAGTGGCTTTGTGCATCTTTTTGTACTTTACTGCATGGCTGAAATACAGAGCTATATGTTATGTTGTGAAAGAGCAATGAAGCCACCTAACTTGCTGATTTTGAGATGTTGCTAATCAAGTTGAAAGCCTATGTGGCTTTCAGCAGGGTACTTTGCTGTTATAGCTTTGACCATGCAGGTGGGCAGTGGCCTACTATTATGATGCCCAAGCCACCCCCACAGCACACACTGCTGGTAGGTAGTAAACCGGTAGCACCTGAAACAATGACAACAATGATTAGATGTAGCAAGCAGTACACAAGATAAAGTTGATCAAATGCGCATCCCGAGGGATAGTATGTTCTGACCCCTAGCTGCCTCCTAATTTTTGTATGCTGCCACAAAAGTGCCTGTGATGCATATTTATTCAACAGAGCCAAAAACAATTCCTGTAACTACACTAAACAATGGTGACCTGAGAAAGCATGCACACCTAGGTTGAAGCGCAATGTTCACGCTTTTCTAGATGTCTCAAGCTGACCTACCGTGTTGTTGCTATTGGCTATTTATCAGTAAAAAAAGATAGCGGTGGAAGGAAAAGATGTTGCTAGCTGCGACATCTGCCATCTAAACCTTAGCTGTGGCTAGCAGGAATAAAAGGACGGAGAGAGAAGGGGGGAGCGATAGAAAGGACAGGGGTCCTCTGCGGCAATATACACTATGTACAATTCCCTATATGGGAACCAAGTTGTAGCACTCTGCTAAACGCTCTGAATGCACACTTTTCATTGCACTTACTAGTGTTTATATTATCACTGCAACTGAGGAAATTTATATACATAGATGCCAGAAGCCCACTTCTGATAGGACAGTCTCCTTTGCAATTTTGAATTTGCTCAGCAGTTGCTGCCAACTGCAATAAATATTCATTTAAACCAGCCAGAATCCAGACGTACCTAAACTCAGACGTATTACACGGTATGCCTTATTTTCAGCCACCCCTGAAATTCCTGAAACTTTCTGAAAATGACAGCATGGAGGGTGATGAAAGGTTCCATGCTTCCTATGTTATATAGCTCATAATCTAATTCCTGAAAAGAGAATGAGTCTGTCTCCTGCACATTAATGGGCTTTGTCAGTTCAAACTTTCCCAATCCCATTTGTCTGCGCATTGGACGGCTATGCTAGTGAGCAGCGGTTCAGTAATGAACCGAATTTCTTGTTCTCAACTGACGCCCAGTCCTGGTGTGGCATCTGTTGCTTTTGTTCTGCATATTGCTAAACTACATGCCATACGGATTACTTTTCTTTTCTGTTTTACAGTATACCTACTTTATTTCGTGACTTGGTTTGCCATTGAGACTTGACTGTGGTAGAAACATCCACATTGCTAGTGCTAGATTACCCTGCTGAAGGGATACCCCAGCTGCTCAATGACCTCTCAACATCCACTTGAGTCTTGCTTCAGCCGTGTGGCGCATCATAAAATGCAAATGCAGGGTGGATGACAAAGCTTATCTGTTCAGCTGACAACTATCTTCTCCCAGCCTCCCCAAAGGCAGTTTCTTTGTCCCGAGAGCATACATGCAATAAGCAATGCAGTAAATGACGTGAGTGTTTCCAGCAACAAGGTAGTAGGGGTGACCCACATTCCCAGTAACTGAAGCAAATTGATGTCAGTTATTCCCTACACAATAATGAATGATTGTAGCCTCACAGCAGTAAAAAGCCAACGCTGAGATACCGCTGGGCAACCACAATGTAGTTGTTGCCGACTAGCAGAAACTCAGTCTCGAAACAGTTCATCCAAAGCAGTAACATCACATGGGGTTCAGAGCTTTAGAAGCTGAAAATATGCATGACTACCTTTCAGTTAAGGTTACAGTCAGTGTGACCATTCGTGATTCCACACTTTTTATTATTTTTTTCGCCTTTCGCAGACTAGTTCCGGCACAGCGGCACTCATGTTCTCTGGTTTTCGTCATTTTGCTTTGTTTCATGGCGATGAATAGTAGCTCAGAAACGCGCAGCGTCAATATCAAGAAAAAAATTGACCGTTGCAACAGTCGGTAACGCGAAATTTGAGCCCAGCTCTTCACCTGCCACTGCTGGCAGTGGCATAATAGGGTTCATATCACTCACCCGTCCACGTCGCCCACTCATTGCCAGCCGTCCTTGGAGCCATCGCACTTCCTCGCTACTCTGGAGCTGCCTTCGGTCGCATCACACAAAGGCGTGCAGTCGTAGGAAATTGAGCCTATGTCTGTGGTCCGCCAAAGAGTTTCCTTTCCAGCTCACTCAAATTTCCCACATCTATTTCGGCAGTACACAAAACAAAAATGGCTGAACGTAGTTTGGCCAACAACGAAGATCATTCTGTATATTACTCCGCCCATGGCAGAGCGGCAAGCCTCCACGGGGCTGGCTGAAAGGCACTCCACGCATTGGTTGACTCCTCCCGAAGCATAGAGCAGGCCTCACAAGCAAACCCCTTGGGCCATATACTTTGGTGGATGTGTACATCTGCTGTCTCATTGTTGGTAATCCCAAAGCGACACAGAACTCTTCAGAACATTACAGGGCCATGACTTTGATGTGTGGCATTTGTAATACTGGACATATGTCATACTAAAGATGGTGATATTTGCTGAGTAACACTTCGAGCAGACTCGTTAATTCAGCGTGAACTGTTTTCATTGTTCTTGGGCCTTTTTTTTTCAAGACTACCCAACATAACATTAAGTTCTAAAAATTAGTGTGCTCTGTAGTGTTCTTTTCCACTTGTTCTGTATGAGTGCAATTCTAAATTAAAGCTTTGTCTCCTCTCTCTCTTGGTATGGACATGCGTGTCATTCCTGTACTTTTTTGGTTTGGTGTTCTTGTAACACACAGTATATCCTGCATCAGTGTCAGGCTGAATCCATGTATGCTGTGAAAACCACACCAAGGATGTAGTAGCCAAATTCATTTATTTACGGTGTTTCGAAAAATTTTGTCATTACATTGACCATTTTTTCTTGGAGTTTGTAGTGCTTCTCGCGCAATGCAAGCTCCGTTGCTTGAGAAGCTTCGAGAGACTCTCTCAGGAGCCTCTGCTCTGTGAGCAGAGCTTGCTGGAATTCTGTTACATTTGAATTCCGCTTCCTTTTCCGCACCGGTCGCTGTTGCTGCGGAGATGGCCCATCTGGCGGCGGCCTATTTTCAGTATCCTCAGCAGCGCTGCTGTTGAGGGTCTGTGGCCCGCTTCGTTCCCTGCAGGCCTCATTGGTGTCGCAAGGAGATGGCAGCGTACCAGTGTCGCTACCGGCACTATTGGTGCCATACACCATTTGGTCAACGAGCTGCACAAATAAAAAGTAGCCTTTTGAGTTATGCAGGAGCTGATAGCTTGTGAGAGCTATAGCTTGATAGCGTAATAGCTTGTGAGAGAGGATTGTAGAGGAGTGGTTCACCATAAAAGGTACTTTGGTTTCATAAAGAAAATATCTGGCACGTTTTCTAGGACCTGGCATTCAGTGCCAAACGGCATGCATTTTTATACAGCACGACAACACGAGACAACAAAATCAATGCGCCACTGTTTGCTAGATCTCTGTACAACAAATTGCAAGCTACTTACATGCTCTACAGAGCTCTGGTCGCCACAGCTGGACTCCTGGGCGATTGTTGGGTCATTTGCAGGCAGTGACCCCAGGAATGAGTGTAGCTGCTCGAAGTGCGGCCAGCCAATGGCGCCAGAACCGGTAGTTCTGCCGGTTTTGAGCAAGGCCCTGCACAAATTGAATATTTTATATGGAACATGCCGCACTTGAGAAAACAGCCTGTAAACAACTGCTTGAAAACTGAATTGAGCCGGCACGATGAGAGCGGGCTTGCGTGTATACAGCTGGTAAAAAAAGTTTGTTAATGCAGATTCGCGGGTAAGAATCGACTTCTGCATTGTCTCGCTAGCTAATGAGCACGTATTCGCTTGGCAGGATGGAGAAAGTGCGTCCCCTGAAAATGTGTGACCTATGCACGACCGACACTTTTTTCCACGAGCCAGGGGAATCGTACGCCTGGTTATGTAAACACGTGCTACACACAACGCTGTCCTGTCGTCACATCTCCCCCCCCCCGTTCTTTTCTGCTCTCGGTAGTACCTCAATAAAACTTCGGTTGGGCCTAGTTGGTACATGTTACTGTTAAGGTGAAGGTTGCGCAAACACGGGACGATCGACAACACAAAGACACACACGTGCGCCATATGCGCGTATGTAGTACCACACGGGCGCGTATGTACCACATGTGGAGTTGCGGAACACCGAAACATGCTTCGTATTATTCTGGCCATGACTGCACAATGCAGGACGCGGGCACTGATGTAAGTCGCTTGATTATGAAACAGAGACATGGCACTTACCGGTACGTGCGTGTCAGGTTGCGCATTTTGTGGCGCACTTCTGTACCAGACCGCTGAAATCCAGCCGCGCCCATGGCCTCCGCGATCTCGTTGTATACGCAGCTGTTTCTTTTCTGGCGCCTCAGATCCTCTAGTCTGTCCTCCCATAAATCAATTAGCACAGATGTCTCCTCTTCGGACCAAAGCCTCCGAGGACGTGAAGCGGCAGCAGGTGTCTCCATGGCTAAGCAACAAACGCTCGGCGGGCAACGCACGTGGGAGCCGGGATCGCGTTTGTTTACAACTGTCAAAATAGGCATGCCCGGTGTCAAGAGTATAAACGCCGCTTTGCAAATCAAAGCACACAAATAAAACAAATGTTGTTTTAAAATTGTGCTCATTTTTTTTATCATAAATATTTTAGTACTTTTTAGTTTTAGCTGCGATATTTTGTTTCAGTTGGCGTGTAGCCTGGGAACGAGGCTCGCAGCGGCTCCTCGATCGTGCTCCAGGCGCCTGAGCAGGATCGAGGTCGATCGCGATCGAAATCGCCGTGTAGCAACGCTGGATCTGCATCGAGTTCGATCTCGATCGACTGGATCGCGATCGAAAGTGCCCGTGTGACAGCAGTATAAGTGGCTTAGCCGGCAAAGCCGACACTTTCACCACAGAAGAGAAATGGAAGGTTACTTACTTTTGCGGAAAACGAGGCTCACATCTCAGTGAAACACTGGTAGTAAACGGTACCGCAGAAAAAGGGGAAAATGCAAACTGCAGCGGCGTGAAGTGCCAACCACCGCGGAAAAAGTGCGCAGCGAAACGTACTACAACGTGCGCAGCATCAGTTGGTATATTAGCTCTATGGCAGCATCCGCTTCGCGCGCGTAGCTATCGCTAGCCTCTGCAACGCCAAATGGCCAAATGAAGTACTAAATTTCTAAACGTAAAAATAAACAAATCATCAAAGAACCAAAAAACAAATTGAATCTAATACTTTCATGTAAAACTAAGCACTTGCAGCTTCCACTAAGATTGTTTTCTGCTTTAAACGGCTAAAACCACTTTGGCAAACTATCCTGCATCGCCACCGTGCGGAGCGACACCAAGCAGCAAGCTGCGGCGTGACTACTCTAGTTCACTAAAGGCGTGACTCAAGAAAGATTGCCTCCAAGATACGCCGCCACGAAAAGATAGCGCGCGGGTGATCTGCGCGATAAACCGCGCGAGCGAGCTAGGCGAAGGCGGGGGGAAGGCCATAGAGAAAGATATTGGGAAGGCGGCGAAGGCAGCGTGCGCTGCGCCTGTCAATCCGCATGCTGCCGCCAGCTAGCCGAGGCGTAACAGAGGCGTTCGCAACATGAAGCAAATTTTTTCACTCGCGTCGGCTTTCAGGGCAATTATATGTTACCTAAATCCAGCCTTACGAGTCGCGGGTTAGCTGCACTCGATGTGGAACGTGATTCGGGCTCCGTAGGAGAAAACGCGCTTTCTGTGTTCGAATACAAAGAGCGCGGTCTTTGCACCGGCGCGCCTGCTCTTCGAAACGTCAAGCAGGAGAGCCATCTAATTTATGTGCCGTGATTTACAGCACGTTTAATCCACGGTGGCAACTCTGCTGATTACTGGCGCATCTCCTTGACGTGGTCTCAAGTTCCACGTGTTAGAAACAAGTATAGAAAACATCTGACTACAGATGTTTCACAGAAGTTTCACAGCAAACGTCTTACTGCAGATGTTTAAGAGACGCCGCAGAGGAAACTTCTTCTTGTCGACATCTATGAGACGTTTGAACACAGCGCAAGACGTTTGTAGTCATTTGAAGCTGTTTCGAGACGTTCGTAAGACGTTTTGTGTTTCGTGGGAGAGCCCTCGCCGCTCATGTGCCCATGGTGGAGGTGAATAACTTTATTCATAAAAGCCCCCCCCCCCCCCCCCCAAATAAAAAAAAAACGAAAATTATGCAGCAGCATTACGGGCGGCCTTCTTCAGGCTGCCGGTTGTGGCGTCCTGGCCGTACCTAGTCGCGACGCCCTCTGCCCCGGTCACCAGCCGAATTTGGAGATTCGCATGTGCCCATTGCTCTGCGTAATCACAGCAGGCGTCCGTTCCGCATACACTCGGTGTGGAAAGATCGTGGAGAGACGATCCATGTATCCCTTGCGCCCGCTAGTGTTGAAATGCGTACCACATATTTTGTGGTGTTTCGAAGGCTTCCACAGGGTAAATCGCCCTTGCGAACCTTGCCGATTTATCCTGCGCATCCATTCTAGCTTCAGCTTCTTGTCCTTGGGGAATACGTGGTATGAAATGTTGATGTCCTTTCTCGTGTTGTTACTACAGCCGGGCACGCAGCACCTTTGACCGCCACCGCGATTCTAATCTGCAGACATGTCGAATGTCTAAAAAAATGCCCGCATAATTGCAGAAAGACTAAGAGATAACCACCACAGCAGTGTCCTGCAACATTTACAACGCGCGCGAGAAGACGCACAACGCCTGAACTCGGCGGAACAACACAGCAACACGCTTGACAGCAGACGACGCGGGCGGCGACCGCTCCTTTCTCCCATCATGCTTTGCGCGGATCCGCTAGGGGATGGCGCGGCGCTGCAATTTGTGGAAAGGTCTGCCGTTTCGATGCGAAGCAGGCTATAGGCCTAGCGACGACCACGGCAGACAGGCAGCCGCAGAGCTCTTCGCCCAGAGCGCCCGCGAGCGGTGCCGTTGCCCAAAGCCCGCAACATCAGCTGGCATGCTTTGTCGCCGCTGGCAGTCTTTCTGATAACAAGGCGATGCCGTCTTTTCTTGCAATATTTGTACACCAAGCCAAGCAGCGCTCGGGCACTGCTGCGCTGCGGCGAAGTGCGACACCGGTTGTGGGCGGAGCTTGGGTAGAGCGAGCCAGCAGTGCTTGCCGCTGCGTGTGTCCCTGCTTGCTGTGGTGTGGCAGTTCGGAAGCGGCGCGACGGACGTGTTGCCGGACATGTGTCTCCTGCCTTAGCCAGAGTGCACAGGCCCTGACCGAACGAAAACACACAGCTGCTGCTGCTGCATTCCGCCTATGTCGCCGTCGTTTGCTGCATGTTCGCAACGGAGAGAACGACGGCGCTCCTCGCCGCGCCGCATCGTCGTGCTCTTTTTCGCGCACACGGAACTCTCTACGAATGGACGTGGATGCTTGAAAATCCAAAACAAGCGCGTTTGAGCTACGTTTTGATTTTGTGACGCGCCGAAACAGTCGCCAGCATCGGAATGCATGTCCTCGAGTGCGCCGAAGGTGGCACCTTTATTTTTTGTGCTCACTATACAGCGGAGCGGCTACACGGTAGAAGGAACTTTTCGCTGCTCTTTCAATACTTATATCATTTATTTTAATGTGAAAACGAACAGGTCACGGACGAGACGAAAGAAGCATGCAGCTACTCCATGCGCTCCGTGCTCTGGTAACACAGCTTGTTTCCGTGCGCGTCTCTTCACCGCGCTGGCTGCAGAAAGGCACACAGCAGCATGCCGGCATCGCGACTATAGCTTGGTGCAGAGAGCCAATGTCAAGGAACATGGCTAGGACACAGAAACAATAAAATTGCGCTTGTTGTGGCTTCGCCGGGCGCGCGTACTTTTCAATCTGGCCCGAGCGCATACCGGCAGGCGTATGCCCAAGTAATGGCGGAGGCGTCGCGGTTTGCGCACCACACACCAGATGGCGCTGAATTTTCGAAAGGGTCTTGACGACTGATTTTTTGAATAGGAGGGGAGTTCACTGAACGTGCTTTTCCACGATGTCCCAAACTCATCATCATCATCATCATCATCATTTATTTACCCTTAAGGGCCCTTGGCTTAGGGCATTACATAAGGGGGGGGGGGGGAAGGTCGTTTCATAATCAGTGGTCAGTGAAATCAACAAGAAATACAAAGTACAGGGTACATGGTCAACATTAACATTATCAAAATATTAACATGAGAAAGACACAGCAGCTCAAGAACAACTTGAGATAAGAAAAAAAAAACACATGCACACACTCAAAAACACGACAAAATAACTCAGCCCTTGAAATGTGATGATAATAACTGCCTGAATTTAATGGGTTCTGTTTCAATAACTATGAAATCGGGTAAGTCATTCCACAGTGTAATGGAGCTAGGTAAAAAAGATTTATTAAATGAGTTTGTGGAGCCGTGAATGCGCTGCAGACTTAAAGAGTTAAAAAGTCGTCGTGAGGTGCGAAGCGGCGGGTGCAATACAGAGTTTCTTAGCTGTGGGAAGGTGTAGTACAATTTGTGAAACAAACAGAGCTGTGAAATTTTACGCCGGAGTGCCAGGGGTTGCAGATCAAGGGATGCCTTGATAAGAGTTACACTGTGTTGTCTGCCGTACTGCGATGTGATAAAACGGGCCGCGCGATTTTGGATGGCTTCAAGCTGATCGATTAGATATTTTTGATGGGGATTCCAGATCGCCGAGGCATATTCGAGTTTGGAACGGATGAATGTTACGTAGGCGAGCTGTCGGACAGAATGGGGGGAAAAAGCAAGGGATCGTCTGATAAACCCAAGCATTTTGGAAGCGTCTGTACAAATTTTTGCAATGTGCTCACACCAGGTTAGTTTGTTGTTTATGATGATTCCAAGATACCTGTATGATTCTGTTTCGGAGAGTGGTGTGGAACTTAATGAATACTGATAGCTGAGGTTATTTCGCTTTCTCGATACATGCATGAATTTGCATTTCGAAATGTTCAGTGGGGGCACTTCACCGCTCGGAACTCGGTCATGATTTCGCCCCTTCTTACGCAGGCTTTTATTCTACTCTGCATCACCGCACCGCCTCCCTGCTTCAACAAACCCCCCGGATTCTTCGACTTCATCGACTTACGTTGGTACCCTTCCGTCACCGACCACGAAGAACTTGAAACCTGCCTTGCACCGCCGTTCCCGCCCCCTGTCAAGTATAACGCCTGGCAACCTGGTGGAACTATCAGCGCGGGAGATACGCATCGACTAGAAAAGACGCATCTGCTCTGGAGCCACTTGGGGCACTTCACCGCTCGGAACTCGGTCATGATTTCGCCCCTTCTTACGCAGGCTTTTATTCTACTCTGCATCACCGCACCGCCTCCCTGCTTCAACAAACCCCCCGGATTCTTCGACTTCATCGACTTACCTTGGTACCCTTCCGTCACCGACCACGAAGAACTTGAAACCTGCCTTGCACCGCCGTTCCCGCCCCCTGTCAAGTATAACGCCTGGCAACCTGGTGGAACTATCAGCGCGGGAGATACGCATCGACTAGAAAAGACGCATCTGCTCTGGAGCCACTTGGGGCACTTCACCGCTCGGAACTCGGTCATGATTTCGCCCCTTCTTACGCAGGTTAGTTACCTGCCGTCCTCGGCATCCTTCCGTTCAAATGACCCGTTCTTACTCGCGGTGTCGTGCCCCCCTGAAATGCTTGATTGTGTTCGCCGGATACTGCGCCTTTCATGTTTCCACTACTTTAATGCATTCCTTGTCTTTTTGATGCTCGTCCAGTCAGGTGATATTGAACTTAATCCTGGGCCCTCTGTATCATTAGAGTCTATTTCTGAAGCATTCGCTCGCCTCGAACAAACTCACGCCACAATAATTGCTGAGTTGTCAGCTATTCGCGGTGCCCAGTCTAACATACTAGAATCTGTGAATCAATTGTCTCTGCGTGTCGATGATTTGGAAAGAAATGTTAAGAACGATCACTCGAGTAGCCCCTGCCCACACAATAACACAAGCCAGAACAGTACTAAACTTTCGTTTGAAATCAAACAGCTCGCCGAAAAATGTGATGACACGGAGAACCGCCTTCGAAGGTCGAACCTTATCTTTTTTGGAATTTCGGATGTAAAAGATGAAACGTGGGCACGATCTGAAGAGCATGTCGTTTCCTTCTGCAGCGAGAAACTGGGTGTGTCAATTGATCCTGCTGACATTGAGCGTGCGCACCGAATGGGACGTTACATGGAAGCAAAGAATCGCCCCATTATTGTAAAATTTGCGCGTTTTAAAACGAAATCAATAATTCTTTCTACTACATCTCAGCTTAAAAACTCGGAGTTTAATGTTCGCGAAGATTATTCAGCCCGTGTTAGGTTGGCCCGGAAAAAACTTTTTGAGTATGCTCAGCAAACTAACGCTTCGTTCAAGATCCGTTTCAACAAGCTTGTTATTGGTAGCAAGCAGTACGTGTACAATGACACAACCGATTCCGTAACACAGCTATCGTCGTCATAGCCATCATCACCACCTCCTTTCCGCCGTCTACGTGCCAGTCCTCATCAATCGTCATTAGCAAACAGAGATGCACGGGCTTCTAAGAAAATGACCCTATTATTGACAAATATCCGCAGTTACCTCCCAAAGAAAGAAGCAGTAGGATCCCTTCTTGAAGATAGCACTGCGGATATTGCTATTTTTACCGAATCTTGGCTGACTTCAGATATCGAGGACACAGAGCTTCTTTCCGAAACGAAATCTTTTATTGCTTACAGGCGCGACAGAGAGGGAAGAAGGGGTGGTGGTGTCCTTGTTCTCACGAAATCTGAATTGCATACATCTCCCGTCCATGTTAGTTCCTCCCACGAGATACTTTGCGTTAAACTATCCCTACCTACCTGTACAAATATTATTGTTGCATGTTATCGGGCTCCTAATTGCGACTCCTCCTTTCTTACCGACCTTCACTCCGTCCTACTTGATCTGCACTCCCGCTTTGTTCATGCCAACTTCCTACTTTGTGGAGACTTTAACTTTCCCGATATTGACTGGGAAACCTTGTCAGCACCCTCCGGTCCGTCGAACAATTTTATTGACTTAGTGCTCACGTTTAACTTTACCCAGACAGTTAAAGTGCCTACTCGTGGTAACAACATTCTCGATCTTGTTCTCGCTTCTAAACCTGAGTTAATTGAGTCATTAACAAGCATCACCGGTCTAAGTGATCACGAGGTGCTTGTATTCAATTTTGCCGTTCCCATCCACACCAAGCAGCGCTCCTTAAAGTACATTCGCGACTACAGTAAAGCAGATTTTCGCGCTATTAACTTCGAGTTAGAAACTTTTTTCCACCTTTTCCACCAAGCCGCACCCTCTAGATCAGTAGAACAAAACTGGTTGCTCTACAAGAACAAAATCTTATCCCTTGTCGAAACACATGTCCCTCTTATCTGCATACGTGGTGATTGTAACAAGCCCTGGTATAGCAATGCCTTACGACAGTTAGCAAACAAAAAGAAGCGCCTCTATCGTGCGGCCAAGCGTACGAATTCAGTTGAAAAATGGGAAATATATGGCAGGTGCCTACATGAATACATTACCTTACTACGGCGTTCTAAAAAGAAATTTTTTCACGAAGATCTTGGAAACATAATGCGCGTCAACCCGAAAAAATTCTGGAATCTGGTCACTCCTTGCAAAAACCGTACTCAAAACATTTCGTTGATTAACCAAGACGGCTTACATGTCCCTGAGAATGAGCGCGCAGATGTCATGAATTCATATTTTTCCTCCGTATTCACGCATGAACCTGCTCTCCATATTCCCTCAATACCTGCCACTAGTTTTTCCCAAATGCCACCAGCTTTTATAACCCATGAGGGCATCACTAAACTCATCAACAACCTTAAAGTGTCAAGCGCCCCTTCTGAGTAACTTCTGGCATATCGCCATTCAACTTCAAGATGGCCCTGAGAGAGGGGGGACCGCTGTCAACCTCCTGCAGCACCGCAGTAGAGGTCAGGCAGGAAATGCAAGGAAACGGGCTTTGCTTCCGTGACGGCAGGAGTGGGCTACCTCCTGCACAATAATGGACCATTTGGGGAAATCTGTAAGTCAGTTTTCTGCAAGGCTTGTTTTCCAACCAAAAAGTCTCGTTCCGACACGACACTCTCGCATTCTTTGTGCAGTCGCGTTGCCCCTTCTGAGTAACTTCTGGCATATCGCCATTCAACTTCAAGATGGCCCTGAGAGAGGGGGGACCGCTGTCAACCTCCTGCAGCACCGCAGTAGAGGTCAGGCAGGAAATGCAAGGAAACGGGCTTTGCTTCCGTGACGGCAGGAGTGGGCTACCTCACACAGGAACTCTGCTCATAATAAACTTTCTTAGAAGTTTCTGCTGAACAAACTAGACTGACCCGCACAGTCGCGCCAACTCTTTACCTCTCCGTACCCCTAGCCCGAACAACAATGAACAGCTGTACAGCACACCAGCCACTTCGCGACGACCAAGACCCTTTTCATGCGCCACGCTGAGCGATGACACATCCGACTTACAAAGACGACGGTGACTGGGACTCCGAAAAAACATCCCTTCGCATACTGCGAATTCCAGTGACTCTTGAAGAAGGGAGGGATTGGTGCCGGAACCTTGAATTGAAAATAAAGGGTTTTCTAGATGAAGGCCATGAGATATATGTTTGGCTCGGTAATTCTACTACCTTATTTGCATTGTGGCGCTCGGCGTGGTACCTGTGCTAGAGTGTTTTTATTGTTAAAATTGCCGTTCAATGAAAACCAAAATGGGGGCTAGCACTCTAATTCATACCTGTTCCAGAGACTTGGGGGTGTCTTCAACATGTAGTTTCCTACTGAGGCGTCATGGGAACGCGGAGGTCGTAAGTTAGGTTAAAAACAAAATGTGCACAAGGCAGGAATTCAGGTGGAGGAGGGGCTGAGCCCTCTCATGTGAATACATGTGGGGGGCGTCAGGCGTCAACGTCACATCGTTTTAGCATTTTGACGTAACTGTCTATAACTTGCCAGAGGGCACGGCACCTGGCCTGGCGACAACATGCCTAAGCGGCCGTTACTGCTGTTGAAGGTTCTGCCATGGTTTTTCGCCAACGCTACATCTTTCTGCAGTCCGGACGGGGCACCGCTGTTCTTCACGCCTTATCAAGACTTTCGGATTGATGGCATCCAGCTCGTGGATCGTCTTTCGTCGACGACGGTGACGTCATCAGTGGACCGGCTACAAAAGGAGCCAAGCAGCGAGGGAGGCTTCAGAGGGCACGGCACCTGGCCTGGCGACAACATGCCTAAGCGGCCGTTACTGCTGTTGCAGGTTCTGCCATGGTTTTTCGCCAACGCTACATCTTTCTGCAGTCCGGACGGGGCACCGCTGTTCTTCACGCCTTATCAAGACTTTCGGATTGATGGCATCCAGCTCGTGGATCGTCTTTCGTCGACGACGGTGACGTCATCAGTGGACCGGCTACAAAAGGAGCCAAGCAGCGAGGGAGGCTTCAGAGGGCACGGCACCTGGCCTGGCGACAACATGCCTAAGCGGCCGTTACTGCTGTTGCAGGTTCTGCCATGGTTTTTCGCCAACGCTACATCTTTCTGCAGTCCGGACGGGGCACCGCTGTTCTTCACGCCTTATCAAGACTTTCGGATTGATGGCATCCAGCTCGTGGATCGTCTTTCGTCGACGACGGTGACGTCATCAGTGGACCGGCTACAAAAGGAGCCAAGCAGCGAGGGCGGCTTCAGAGGGCACGGCACCTGGCCTGGCGACAACATGCCTAAGCGGCCGTTACTGCTGTTGCAGGTTCGTTATTTGAATAATGCTAAAACTTTCAGAAGTGATGACCGCTTTTTGTTAGCCCTGCCGTGCCCTCGCAGTTTCCTGAATTTTTTGGTTGACTCTTGGTCTATGGTGTTGACACTGTTGGTTTCAGGAGATGTTGAAGAAAATCCTGGACCTAAAACCGCAGAAATGTTGCAATTAATCATTGATAATCAGGCTTCATCAGATGCTAAGATAGATGCATTAAGAGCTGAAATGACCGAAATGAACGTGAAATGCGAAAAACTGACCGCTACACTTAATGTGATTGCAGAATTGAACAAGCGAGTACAAACCCTAGAATCCCTTGTTCGTCATCAGGCGGATAAGTTGGTAGAGTATGAAAACAGAAGCCGATCCAATAATCTCTTAGTTTTTGGTATCGATGAGGACAAGGGTGAATCAGACCGCGACCTGAAACAAGCTGTTATTGATAATGTATTTAAAGGAACCTTGGGAGTAGAAGTGAACACGATCGACAAAATTCATCGTATTGGGAAGAAAAAAGACGGTAGTAATCGGCCGGTAATCATGCATTTTTATGATTCGCGAGAAAAACAGTCTGTGATGCAGAACTGCGGCAAGCTGAAAGGCAGCTCGATAAGCATTAGTCAAGACTACGCTAAAGAAACTGTTGAATTACGAAAGAAACTATGGCAAAGCAGTGAAAAGGAACGAGCAAACGGCAAAAAGGTGCAACTGGTACATGACAAGCTTAAGATAAACAATCATATCTACGTCTGGGATCGTGAAAAGAATGAACGGTGTCTGTACCGTACTGAGCAAGTTAAGGTTCCTCGATTCAAAAAGAGGGGAAAGACTGCTAGCCCTACATTGCTTCAGTTGCAAACTTCAGACAAGGCTTCTGACACGGAAAGCGATTCTTCTCGGTCATAGCTCAGAATTCTACTTGTAAACGCCCGCAGTATAGCAAATAAAGTAACTGATTTAGAGTATCTACTAATTTCTGAGAGCCCTGATGTATTGATGTTGACTGAGACATGGTTACATAGCGCAATTAATGACAGTAGTATTTTTCCTCCTGACTACAAGGTGTTTAGATGCGACAGAGATTCCAGAGGTGGTGGCGTGGCTATTATTGTGAAAAGCACTATAAACGCTGTCGCCCTTGATTGCAATGTCTCTGAAACGGTCTGGTGCAAGATCAGCTGTGCAAACATGTGGTATATGTTAGGGACTGTGTACAGACCACCAGCCACTCCGCCAGAATTTTTGGATGGCTTGAATGTATTTCTTAACTCCCATGTAAATGAAAACACAAGACTAATAATGGCTGGTGACTTTAATTTGCCGCATATTAACTGGGAAAGTCTATCAACGGGTAATGCAGAAATAAGGAGCGCCAATAAAATGATGCAGATCATGTTTTCACATAATCTTAAGCAAATAGTTAAAGACTTCACAAGAGTTACACCAAAGTCCCAGTCATTGTTGGACTTGGTCTTCATATCCGGTAGAATACCAGACTATACTGTATCAGTTGAGAATGGTTTATCAGATCATAAGATGGTTTGCTTGAATGTACCGCTGCACACAAGAATCTGTAAGAAACCATATGTCGTGATGCATGTCAAGGATTATGGCCGTGCGAATGACACGTCCATCCTAGACGTTCTGGAAGAAAGCTTTAATGAATTTGAAATAGCATCCAACCGCGAAAGTGTAGAAGAACTATGGGACCGACTTAAAGGCATAATCAAATATTGCATAGATCATTTTGTCCCCACACGTATAAGGAAATCACAGCAAAAAAATCCATGGATAACTAGGAGCATCATACACCTTAAGCGTAAGATAAAAAGGTTAAGGAAGAAAAAAAGCAGGGCAACAGAACTTTCAATAACCAAACAAATGCTAAAATCTGCATTGGTGGAGTCGAAGAAAACGTTCTTCAATAAAACGCTTACAAACTTCCTTAAAAGCTCGCCACAAAAGTTTTGGCGATATTTCGCAGATCGAAAGAATGAAATAGAACAGATAGTGGATGGCGACGCAGTTGTGACAGAAAAGAAAGATATTGCAAACGTATTTAATCATTTTTTCCAATCAGTTTTCACGAAGGATAGATGTGACAGTGACGGTGATCCTTTAGTCTGCGCAATACAATACCCAATGGAAGACCTACGCATTACAAGGGAGGGCGTGTTCCAGCATTTGCTTAGGTTGGATGCAAAAAAATCGTGTGGCCCAGATGAAATACCAACGGTATTTCTTCAACGGTACGCTGAATGGATGTCGTATTATTTGCAGCTTTTATTCGAAAAATCTTTGCGGGATCATTCAGTACCTCAGGACTGGCGCGATGCCACCGTTGTTCCGATATTTAAAAGTGGCAATAGGCTATGTGTAAACAACTACAGACCGGTCTCGCTCACTTCTGTGTGCTGTAAAGTCCTAGAGCATGCAATAGCAAAACATATTCTGTATTTTTTAGAAAAAAACGATTTATTATGCCCAGTTCAGCACGGTTTCCGATCTGGCCTTTCGACGGTGACACAGCTAATCGAAACTGTACATGACCTTTGTACAGCTGCAGATGAATGCCAACAGGTAGATGTTGTATGTATAGACTTTGCGAAGGCATTCGATAAGGTTACACATCATAAACTACTTTCCAAATTGAGGAGCCTAGGAATTAGTGAAAATGTAGTATTGTGGATTCAGACATATTTAAAAAACCGTTATCAAAGGGTCAGAATCGGGAAAAGTGAGTCGGGGAAGTGTGAAGTTCTGTCTGGAGTGCCGCAGGGGTCTGTTTTAGGCCCACTTTTGTTTTTATTGTATATTAATGATATTCCGTCTAATATTAACCCACCTGTAAAAATTAAACTATTCGCCGATGATTGTTTAATTTACACGCGTGTAGCCTGCACGGAAGATCAGATCAAACTAAATAAATGCCTACAGTCATTAAACTCGTGGTGCCAAAGATGGGGCATGGTAATTAACTACAATAAATCTACATACACTCACGTAACTAAAAAACAGAACGTTATCAGATTTGAATATAATATTGGAGAAAATACCTTGGTCGAGGTGCAGAGTTTTCGGTACTTAGGGGTGACAGTGACGCATAATCTAGACTGGCGTATTCATATTGAGAATATCTATTCAAAAGCGTACCAGAAGCTTTGCTTTCTTAGGAGAAAACTTCCAAACGCAACTAGAGAAATTAAGTTAGTCGCCTACAAAACGTTTATACGACCAGTTCTGGAATATGCGAATGCTGTGTGGAGCCCTCACCAAAAATGCTTAAAAAAGAAGGTAGAAAGAGTACAGCGGATTTCAGCACGTTTTATATGTTCAAAGTATCGCCGTACTGACTCGGTTACAAAGATGATGCAGCAGTGTGAATTGGAAACGCTGGAAATTAGAAGAATAAAACATAGACTCAAACTTTTTTTCCAGATAATGCAAGGGACATTAAAAATAAATAAAGAACATTATGTGAAAGCGCCTATAAAACGTGGTTCCCGGAAAAACCACAGCAGGGTACTACAGCCTATTAACACACGTACGGATGTGTACCGGTATTCTTTCTTCCCTGACGTAATTGAAATGTGGAATAAATTGCCAAGTGATGTTGTGGAGAGTATGAACGTGCAACAATTTGAGCTAGGTGTTGATACATTTTTGAGAAATGGTGTACAAATTTTGAACTCTGACTCATGATTGATCATTTATGTATTTGTTTTTGTTCCCTCCCTGTAACGACCCTCATTTGAGGGTTAACAGTATGACCAAATAAAAAATAAAAAAAACTTTTGAGGGGATTTGTGATCGTTCCGTAATACAGTCCCCGATCAATTGTATAAACAGTGCAATCAGGGGCTGTATTACGGAACGATCAAATCACAAACTTGTCAAAAACGAGTCAATTAGCCCCGCCATGGCCCAGCGGCCATGTTGTTGTTTTGCATCATGAGTGGCTGCCGTTCACGTCACGGACGTGACAGAAGTGATGATGTTGCACACCTAATTATGCAGGCGCAAACTGACGTTTTTTTGTGATGGCCTCAAGGCGGTCAATTTGACCGTCGCGTTTGTGACAGAAATTGGTGGCGGCAGCGGCCGTGTATGTGGTGACACAACTGAGGCAGTTGCGCCTGCTTGCTTCCGTGCTTTAACTGAATTACACATTATCAACTGCTGACTTTCCATTTATATTTCTGAATGGCAGCACTGAAGACAGCAGCTCAGAAGAAACATAAAAAGACCGGCACAGTGCACAGGGATGGCGGCAAACAGCAGTGAAGCAACTGAAGAGCTCAGCAAATAAATGATTTTCATGAATTTTTCGTGTTTTTTTTCATGCAGCTTGACCAGCTATAACCTCCTCAGAATGTACTCAAAACATCAGATATTGCCCTTCTGAGGATGTCCTCAGGCCGGACATGGACTTTTAAATACATTTTGAGAATCATTTGAGGACATCTTGAGGATAAAGAATGTCCTCAGAAAGTCCTCAGGATATTTCAGTGTTGTCTGGGTCGCCACGTGTAGTTTCTCTTTGGCTTTGACACATACTGCCCGCCACGTGTCACCAGTTTTGAATGTAGGGCTTCGTCAGTCATTATTTGTGCTCTGGGTTCGGTAAGCGTCCGGCGCTCGTTCATTGCGCATTCAAGATGGTTGTCATTCTTTACGCTGAAGAAACGAACTGCGTACCGGGCCGTGCAAGTTCGACGTCTCAGAACGGGTGATAAAGGTGTGGCGGCTGCAGCGAGCGAGGCAAAATTTTCTGCTGTTCCACGTGATTTCGTGATGCGGCTGTTTGCGAAGTGTGGGATTTTGCTGGACAACGATGTTGGAACAATATGCTGTAGTACTGCAGCCTTTATGGCGACACCTCTAGTGAGGACGATGGCGTAAGTGTGGACGAGTAGTCCAGTGACTAATAGATTTGTTTTGGAATGTGCCCACGTGTACGCCCCCGCGGGCAGCCGATAGCGTCTGAGGATAAGCAGCAGCTGCCAGATAATGCTGTCGGGTTCTGCTATCAAAGGAGAATCTTAAGGGACTTCCGTTTTTTTTCCTGATATGATATATGGAGGAGGTCGACTTACAATCGTGTAAATACGGTACTTCATTTTGAATCAGTTTATCCAGAAGCATGTTCGATAACCATTTGCATTCATAGAAATGGCCTTATTTGTCATCCACAAGCGACAGCGACACTGGCTGCTGGTTGCCCAAAGCATTGAGCTGCAGCCTGGGTCCCACTGGCACTTCCTGTTCAGTGCATGCTGTTCGTAAGGAGCAGTCGCTCTCGGGCCACTTTTGTCAAAACTGCACTCGTCTATTCGCGTTCACTAAAACTGGTGAATTCACTCTCCACAATCACCGAAAATGCACACACGAACCCTGCAGACTCATTAGGCCTATCGTGGTCGCCGCCGTCACTTGCAGAGCGAGAGTAGCTGTTCAATTGTGCGCTTCAGTTGCTGATGATATAAAACAAGTGCTCATTAAACGGCCCAGTCAAGAAACTAAGATGGAGATTTTAAGACCTTTCAATTCTTAAATTTAATGTCGGAGCACATACTCGATCACTCGTCTTGCCGGACCTAAAGCCCCTCTACTGTCGCCCAGAAAACGTCATGGAGGGGCTTTAGCCGGACAAAGCGGAGTGAGTTCGCCAATCCATCGCTCTTGAGGAGGCGATGGCCCAACTCACTATGGGGAAAGTGCGTTCTGCCGCGAGTGTTGCTAAGCTCATCGTGCGACATTGCACGAATGACACTTTAGGTGAATGTCACTTTTACAGTAAATGTGATATTAAATGCACCCATGTGACAGGGGTATAAAGTGGGTTGGAAAAATTGGTTGCTATAAAATTTGAGGCCCGTTTGAGGTGCAGCAAAATCATATCTCGATAGCTGCATGCGTCCACACAAAGTAGTTTACACTTTGATCTGTGATGGCTCTGTTTCACTACGTGCATGGCCACTGATAGCCACATTTTTATTTTGTAGTTGTTGTTGCTGGGCTTCTCATCTCAGCAAACTGTTTGCAGGCTCTCCAAGGATAGATCAAAGCCTTTGTACTTACTATTTTCTGTTTAGCTTAACAACTGATCCATATCTTTCGCGCATTCCAAAACCCCTATAGACTTTCATGACTTTCCATACCTTTCATAAGCAATGCATTAACATAAATTAAAACTTAGGTGACAGTGATTTTATCCCACATCTCAGTTCTGTGTACAGCTACTGACAATAAACATACATAAGGCTAAGTACATCCATATCTAGACACAAATGTACGAGGTCTATTCAGTAACTTATCTGCCTTGATAATGGTTTAATTGTGTAGGTTGAATAAATACTTTTCATGAATGAAAATAAAAAACATCGAATGACAATAAAGAACGCCCTCTCCTTCAGAGTATGACATAGCAATTAGTTCAAAGCATAAATTATAACTACCTAACTTCCACATAAACTCTATATCTGAAAATAAAAAAACACGTCAGCCTGCAAGCTAGCAAGTCATTGCTTTAATCTGATGTACTACACCTCTGAAAAGCTACGCCGAAGAAAGTACTATTCTAACTCAAAAAGCCTATTTTTTAAAATTATGGAAAGTCTTAGGTGAAACATTCTGTTTTGTTCTAACATTGTTATAACCAGTTAGTTTGACTGCAAATGAAGAAGTCTGAACCAAGCGAGGTTTGCTTGTTACTGCATTTTCCACACAGCCGTGGCTTTTCCAATAACTGATGCAGGTATTAGCCTATTATTTAAAAGCGCAGGTTGTGGTTTAAAACCTTATTTAAAATTGCAGTCTTGAGACAATGACAAAGCAGCATCATTTGGCTCTTATTGGAGCCACTGTCTGGCTGACACGGGGCTGGAGGCCAGAATTCTGTCCACGGCTTTTTGTCAAAATGCTGGAGGCAGCTTACAAGGCCTCCACTGTGCCCGTGAAATCACGAACGCATCTGCATTTTGCAGCAAATTTCATCACACCAGCACAAATTCAGGTTTTCTGTTATTTTACTCTTTATTGAAAACTGCAACCTGCATCCAGGCAAGGCATTAACAGGGGTGCCCCTTCAAGAAAGAGGATTTCTTAAATCACAGTGTAAGCGACAAATCAAAACAGCACAGAGTCATTCAATTCACACTTGGTGCGAAAGAGCTCAGAAATGTCTCCACGCAGTGCTACGAGTACAAGCAGAGACAAAGAAATGCTCTCTAAACCAAATGAAGGACAAAAGCGAGGTATCAGACTAAATCAGTGCTTGCACAGGTTCATATGAAAACAAAAAGAAGAAAGAAAACTTGGACAGAGACATCAGGAGTGTTGACATTTCTAAGGGAGGAAGACCTTGTTGCATCGCACAAGAGCCAAAGAGAAAAATAAAGCAAAGGGAGAGTGCGCCTCTCTGTATTTACAATCCACTTTCCCTTTGCACTCGTGGTTCAGATAATATGCACTCTCTATGGTAGTTTAATCCAAAGCACATGCAACTATTGCTGGGGAAGAGCATTGCATAGGACGCAGCCGCACAACTCTTTACGCAAGAAAAATGGCTCACTCAAGCGTCTTACAAGCACTGTGTATTATATTCTCCTTTCTATGCGAGGAAGAAATGTCATACATTATGCACAATGACATAATATTTCCGCCATGCTGTTTCAAATTAAAGGCAGTTGCTTATGAAAGACAGGTTCATGTATATTTTACTTGGTACAGAACTGTGGTGCCATTCTCTTCATTCATTTAATCAAAGCATGAAACAGCAAGGAACAAACGCAGCTGTCGTCTGCCAGAAGGAAAAAGCCTGACATGCATCCGATGCGGAACAACAAAGTGTCTCCCTAAGAGCGCAACCAAACATCAGAGAGAGCAGGCACACATTTTCTCATCACTCAGGCACTGTTCAACAGAGATGAAGAAGTTGAGGTCTGCTCTATGCAGACAAGAAAGTGGAGCATTCATTTCTAAGGCAGGCACTACGAGAAGAAAAATGAACGCTCGTACAAGCTACCCTCTTGCCTGCTTTGACACGCTCCGGCAGAGTGTTGCATCATTTTTCCCGCTTCACTGGGCGGAAACCAGCAACAAATCCAACCCAAGCTCTCCTGTAACAGGCTATTGCTATCTACCGCGCGGTACGAAGATCGTCGCGCAAACCCTTGGCCAGCCCTCACATTGAGGAATGCCGCTCAGATCACATGGAAGACACAACCTCAGTTTCAACACTGTCGACTAGCAGTGATTGGCGCTTCTTCTTACCGAGGATGAAGTCAGGTGATGATGTGAGAGCACCTAGTCACTTAAAAGGGGCTCATGATATCAAGAAGCTGTCACCCTGTATGCAAGGTGTTCCGCGTCACAAACTTAAACTCTACACATTCTGATATGCAAGCTATTAGAAGCTTTGCAATTAATAAATGGTTCACCAAGTTCTTGTTATATGTCCAAATACCCGACATCTCAGCCCACTGCGTGTCTCAAGAGCTCTTAAACCAGACATGTGATGTTTTCATTCATCTTTGAAAATTAGCAACTCACAAAACAACTAGACTAGACTGACAGTCTTTCTTCACAACATAAGAAATGTTAACCAAATAATGACAAAAATTTCTTGTGGTAACATAGCTTGGGTGAAAACAAACAAGGCAGAAAAAAGGGGAATTACTTCAAAATGCAGCTCCTGGTCCTCACCAAAGCTATTACATGCAACAACTAAGCTTAAGTCATTTTTGAGCAAGCCGTGGCTTCTAGAATCACTATATATAACACTGTGCACAATGAGATGCTCTCCGGTGCCAGTTTAATGATTCTTAATGATCCGTTTCTTTAATAATTTGGAATATTTCTCTCTAACTTTCCGTCCTCCATGTTAAATCAGACTTGAAATGTGTTTCTCTTCATTACACTAACCCTGGTAACTGATTAATTTAAACATGGTGCTTACATCCCCTCTTTTGCCATATCCATGCAAAAAACAAAGGTGAAGCCTTTTCTGTCAAAATGGTGACGGATGGTGACAGGCGCACTGGTTATCCAGCGCCCATCAGTTCGTCTTCATACTGTTTCCGGAAGCAGTCTCCGACTGGGAAGAAGTCCCAGCAGCGCTTCTGATACAATTCCCACACGTACGTTTCCTGTGAACACAGAGAAAGATGCGCATTGATGAGCACAACAGATGATCGAGGCAGTCAACACACAGATGAAGTGCATAACAGCCCTGCCCTCAAGCAAAGGGTGGCACAGATGTGCACATTTGATTAAAACTGATCTTCAGGTATATACTGAAAGGCTCTTCAGATATTTATAGACATTACACTATAAAAATGGGATAGACGTACAAATTTTGTCCAGCGATAGAAAAAAGAACTTGTTAACCCTAAGAAAAAATTTCAGCCACAGGTTCTTACTTCTTGTTGTCCCATTATTGTCCTAAAAACTACCCTAAAAAGGTACATGCCGGGGAAGGGGTGAGTGGCAAGTCAGTTTCGGAGCAACAAAATGGCTGCCAAAACAGGACAGCTTTCTCTTTGAACAGTGCACGGTAACGCAGAGGATGCATGCAGTGGTCCTGATGGTGGCCACGTAAGTACTCTGCCTGGGATAAATTTCCAAATGACCCAAGCTTCCGTGGAGACCTATTACTCGCGCGATGCGGCCTCTGAAGCTGCTGAGGCTTTGTGGATGTAAAATCCACCAGCTTTTCACCTTATGTACCTCTACAGGTGGATTTTAGCGTATTTACACCAACTTTAAGTTCATTTGATTTTGC